>NC_054549.1:6548095-6705595 GCF_017654505.1 Polyodon spathula | reverse complement strand
GGTATGAAGTTTAACTGTATCATACAAACCACATATTATATTCCAAACTGTTTTTTTTTTTTTTTTTTGTATTTGTTTTTTATGTATAATAATAATAATAATAATAATAATAATAATAATAATATATAATAATAATAATAATAATAATAATAACGTGCTTCTATAAACCCTTGTTTTAGTGGAACTAAACTAGTTTATTGAATGACAAAAAAACACACAGTTTAGTTGCCATGTCGTTTGTGGCTTGGTTTGTTTTTCATGTGGGTATCCAGTTAAAGGATTTGGGATTTCTGTTTATTCTAGCTGTAGCTGTCAAGCATTATTTGAAATCATAGATACTGCTTCAATTAAATGTTTGGTCTAGTGGTTTGAGAAACAGTGTATCATTTTTATAAGGTTTCATTTTTATAGGAAAAACCCATGAGCAACCCTAACTGTATTCTGGATAAAATAAATAAATAAATAAATAAAATAAAATAATAATAATAATAATAATAATAATAATAATAATAATAATAATAATAATAATATAATAAGGGGCACTTCCTGCATAAGTTTTCCCCTTTTCACAACTTTGCTAGCCCACCTCAATCCTGACCTCAACTCCCCGTGTCGGTAAGTCCTGGCACCTAGTAAAAGACAAGATTGTCTTGGCTTCACTGGTTGTTGTCTGTACCAGTCCATTTGGGTGCAGACATCATCACATTGTTAAGAAGAAAAGTGAAAAAAAAAAACTAAATCAGACTGTAGAATCCATGCTATAGCAGGAACAAATGTTTCTAACATATGGACATAATGGAGACGAGAGCGCTAGGTAGTGATGGTAAGCAAACATGACTTTATATTATGCAGTAGCTGGGCTTCTAGTTTACTCATTTTGCAATCACCAAGGGTGTTGTGCGCAGTTACAAGGAGGAAAAAAAAAACAAAGCATCCATTTAGAGATCCTCTTTTTGCATGTATTGAAAATAAATGCCCTTTGAGGTCAAGTATTGGTTTTCCATTCAACTTTTGCAAAAGTTTCTAATCTTTTTATTTCATGATTCCAAAATGACAACACGGATCCCTAGGGAATGCTCTCTGCATAAGCACCAGTACAGTATTCTTGTGCTAGCCATGCTCTATGGAGTCCTATGTGGAATTCCAACTGATCCAGGAATGGAGGGCTATACCCGTTGCAGCCCCAAGATGTGTGCAGGTGCACCAGATAAAGATTGCTTGCATGTTTGCACTTTACTGCATGTATCACTACATTCAAGTTTACATGGGCAAGATTTGGGCAAGAGTGCATGGAACAAGAATTTCAGATAACTGCAATGGCCTTTTATCCATTGTTTTATACTCAACAGATACAGGGTGCAATTGTATTGGTTTTGAGATTACCCCACTGATCAGTAACAGGGCTCTTCCTGTAATGTGTTACTGGGATTCGGGAGACCGCTGGTCCCACAGCACAGCAGGATAGTGGCACATGCTTTCCTCCTTATATCGTCTGTTAAAGCCTGGAGCTCTGACTGCATTTGTTCTCATTTGAGTTACAGTCTTGCATTGTCGGTGATGAAACTACAGTGACACTACCTCCTTGGCCTGTGCTGTCAACTGCATCATGTTTAATTCAATGTTAATAGAAAGTTGGAACTTATAGGGGGCCGCAGTATGCCCCTATCTCTGCCAGAAAGCTTTTTTTTTTTTTACTAAATCTGAATTCAATTCATTTGATTTCCTTAAATACTTTTTGGCGCTGAACCAAGTTAGCAAGGATATCCTCCAGCTGAATGCTGGTCACTCATAGACAATCATTCTCTACAATAATACATATTTCTATCATCTACACTTTCCTAATATTTAATGGTGTCTGTATGGTTCTCTATTGCTGTTTGTGCTTCGATCATATTAAAGCAAATATGCATCATAGAAACCATTTTTGCAAAGGATAGTAAGCAACCATGGCAAATAATGATCTCAGCTGAATAGATTGTAAAGTTTCCATGAACACTGTTTTTTCTTGATGAAACCCTTGATGGAACTGTTAGCAGACTGCATCAACACTAGCAATGGCAAACGAATACTGCACAGTGGCTCAGATACAGAAGCACACTGCTAGTGATATGGCTCCATGCTACCAGGGAGGTAGTGTCACTTTAGTTTAACCAGTGTGTATAGCACATAGTATTAGTATGCTGTGTCAAAACCACCAATACATTATACAACTGTGCTCCAACTGTGCTATCATTGCCCACTATAGTACAGAACCTTTTGCATTATCATTAAAGTGCCTCTAATTTTAGGGTGTGCCAGTTGGAACATTATAATTTTGAGCTGATGAAGAAGACGATACATCAAAAATATTTACTCAAAACGCACTTGATGATTCTAAGTTCTTTATGTACCTCCTTGGAGAGAGAGAATATGGTATTTTGACTGACTGGGTGGAAACAAACACTGATGTGAGTGTCGCTAAGGAAAGCCCTGGACAGACTGCTTCACAGTGAGGTCTTAGATATTACCATAATCCATCACTAGGGATTCAGAGGTCTGTACAAAACGAGGGCTGTTTTGGTTCAACAAGTAGATGTTTTATAGCTATTGTGACAGGTTGGACGGATTTCCTTTTATTTCCATATTAGAGCTCTCTGGAATAATGGTGCAGTTCTCCTTCCACAACATATTTTCAATTGCTTGAGAAAGTGGACCTGCCATGGAAGGGTAGAGTTAGACTGTAATGTCTATACCCTGCTGTCTTTC
This sequence comes from Polyodon spathula, assembly GCF_017654505.1. Lineage (NCBI taxonomy): Eukaryota > Metazoa > Chordata > Actinopteri > Acipenseriformes > Polyodontidae > Polyodon > Polyodon spathula. The sequence continues at coordinate 6,702,850 of NC_054549.1, read as the reverse complement.
TGTGGGGGAGTTCATAGACAGTGGGTTTCCATGCTAACATACACAAACCACAAGCATGGCTCGTCACTGGTGGGTCTCTACGCGTCCTTAGCTAGTCTTCATCCTTGACAGATTTACATCCAAATTCTAATCCTCCATAAGATTCTGAGACAACCAGACTCCTGACAAAATGAAATGCACCCTTCATTAATTAATTGATTAACTAGCTTTTCAATTCATTCAGTTATTTATACATTAATCAAAGACCAACGACTGGCAGCATGTCTCCCTGCACGGGCCAATCTCTTCGATAGTACAGGCCCTTATTGTCAACAAGGCTTTCCTCAGTCTCTTGTTTAACTTGACACATAATTTGTTTTCCGGTTGTTTGTGTATCTTGAATGACTGCCATGGACTGTGTAGTGGGATCGCTGCCAAGACTGAGCTTGTGTCTTCTAGCAGGACCTTTATTGAAACAAGATGGCCTCAATTCATCAAGGTTTGTCTGGATTGGGCTATAGAACAGTTCAGATGCCTTGGCTCTCTCGCTTAAGCAAATACAGTAGACTCTGGGTGAAGCACCACTTCTTGTGGGACACAGTATTCTGTTTATTTGAGTGCATGGTGTAAGTAATGTCACCTACGGACAGAACGATCCCAGACATAGAGAACCATGAGTTATCGAGGTCCTGTAGCATTTCAGATAGCAGCTGGGATGAACATGTGTGTCCATAACTAGTCGATTGCTTGGAGAGTGCCTTTTCAACAGTTCCTAGTATCCATTATTACACATATTCATATTTTTTATTTTATTTTAACAGAAACATTGTATGTAAAGTGCAAGTTTTTAGACTGATACTTAATGCATGGTAATTGGCTTATAATTTAGTTTTTTGCTTTAGGATCTTTTTAAAAAGTATTAATATAAGCATAGTCAATTGAACATATTCAGTTAGAAAATAAACAAGCAGACAAGCCATTTTGAAAGCCCTCAGAGGGTATAGGAATCAACCCAGCGGAGTGTCACGAAACCTCACAAAGGTACTGCAGGTGAGATCACCTTTCTCTTAAGTAATGTCAGTAAAGCAAATCACACAAAATGACTAAAGAAGAGCACGGCAATGGGGCCAGACCTGGAGGAATGAAAAAGCCACGTTCCAGCGCATTGTCTGAAAACGATAATAAGGAGCGAGGCGTGTGATTGCCTCCTGTCCCAACACATTCTGACATGCTTTAATTTTAATACTATGAAACAATGACACAGTGCAGCAGAGTGCTCTGGAGGTCACTGACTGGTTCTGCAAATGCCAAACGCTGTATTTTTAATTAGGATCTTGAAAAAAGAGATTCATCTCATTGGAATCTTGATATCCACACACACTCAAACAGATCTAACTGCCACAAGCCTTCAAGCTTGCCCTGGTTAATAGAAACAGTATTAATAAGTGATTACATTTAAGAGAGTACATGTAGATGTCTTACTGGAAATATAGGCTGTCTGATTATTCTGTGATTAGGTGGACCATCTGTGTGTGTGTGCACTGGCACATATATCCTTTTGTAAAGTATTTTGCATTTATGAAGAGTTCAATTGAAAACAAATCTAATCAAATTTCATGGAGTTACTCCACAGCACAGGGAAATAACGCAGGTCCTACAGAACCCGCTAACACCAGCTTACAGCACATTTTCAGATAAGGCAGTGGGTTGGTCCATAATTATATAACTGCTTGAAATAAATGAAGATTTAAATAGGAACCTTGACAAAGACACGGTGGAATATTGATTGAGGAGATTAGGGGCTAAAGTTTAAGGGCAAAGCCAGCTAGGTCTGAATGTAACCATAGTGATGAAATTGATTGGGATGAGGAGTGTGACAAGCAGGAAGAGTCAAGCTCTTAATGTAAGGAAGCAGAAGTGCCACCTAATAGGGGTCAGACATACCAGATGATCACATATTGCTCTTGCATATTCAAGGAGGCGCGTATGCGTGAATATAGGCACGTGGGACAGTTTGAAGAAAAAGACAGAACAAACCAAAAGCATTAAAAAAACCAAAAGATATTACACCTATGCACAGTACAAGTACTCACGCCTGTATATTAAATTAATCAAACCACAGAGAGTAAGCCCTCAGCTCCTTTTGTTTTCAACCATGCCCTGCCATTCATTTGTCAAGGCTTGCCAGTCACTTTGCAATCCTCTTGGTAAGACGTTAAAGGTTACTTGCTGTAGTGAAGGCAGTGTGAGCCATTTCAAATGTGTTGGTAAAATTAGGATGGCTACTTCAGGGTGGATACAGTGAGATTCCACATTTAAGCAAAGGTTTTGTTTTCTTTTCCTTGCCCAGCATTGTCCACCACGACCCAAAGAGAGGAACTACTGTGCATTCAATAACAAAAGCACAAGACATACCGCAGAGCAACGAAGCTTACATGAGAGCCATTGCCTGGCCAGTCTGACCAGAGTGAACACTGGTTTGAAATGCCACGAATTCGCACTGCTAATTTATTCCTCTGCGTAGTTAATCAGCTGCACAGGTGGAAGTGACCAACCACAGGGCTGTGCAATTCAAGGGCATCCAATCATGGTCCTGCAGGGTCATTCTACTCCAGGTTTAACAGGTAACATGATATAATTAACTACTTCAGGGTCTGGTTGGTTCAATTAAGCAATTTAGAACAGGGCTGGAATAAAGACCGGGATTAGAGCTGTCCACCCATATACTGAATAAAAACTAAAACACACTCTAACTTAAATAGAATATACATTCAAAGTCTGCCTCTCTTTTTATGAACAGGTCACTGTAAGTTACAAAATATTACATTTGATATAATTCAGATTTTCTTTTTCCCCTTGTCATTCATCTAGGTACTGTATACTTTTAATAATGCATGTACGTTTTCCAACTTGATTTCATTTTGAACTTATTAAAGTTAATTTGATTACTCTCATGCTTGTGCAAAGCTAATTAGTGGGAGCTTAATTCATTGAAATGAAATAACTTTTCTACTTTGAGTCTGAGCTGAAGAAAAGATGTAGGACTGGGTGGAGACTCAGTGAGCTGTAAGAAGAGCTGTTGCACATGTATGTGTCAGGTATGTACGCAGGTTAGATGAGTTTAAAGGGTCTCAGAGCTGCGCAGATTGGGGTCCACATTAGCACATGACCTGGCAGAACTGTCTGAGGAAGGTGAGAGAGGTGAGAGGGTGTGTGACTGATCAAGGTAGCAGTCAGTGCTCTTCAGAGATCAAGGTGCTGGGGTTTGAATCAAACCGTGTAAAGATCATTCCATCTCTCTATCAAGGTTCCTGAAAACCTTCTCACCAGATGCCCTATGCACTAGAAGGGAGTCTACTTTCCAACAGTGCATGAAAATAAAAATAAGTTTAACCCTTTGCTGCCCTGGGTATGTTAATGCCTATGTTCTCAGTGTCTGTCTCTCAGTCTGTATATCTGTTAATGAGCATGCATATGCTGTCTATTTAACAACCACAGTGATAGCAGACATATTCCAAATGAGTAAGAAAGAAGCCAGCCAGTAAGTATCGCATATGCAGGCTGGCTTAGGGAACACTTACTGCAGTTGGAATCCTCACTGCATACCAGATATCACCTCTGATTTCTAATCTCAGGACACAACAGGGGAATCATTCTAAAGACATTACATGCATATGTTTTATCTCCCAGCGCCTGGTTGAAACATCCTCCTTCCATGGGGGTTAAGCGCTCAATATGTATTTATATTATGTGGATGTGGGAGGACAGAGAGCTGGGATCCACTGACCTAGCCCTTCTAGGCCTTCATTAGCTTTTAGACACTTATCAATCATAACTGGGTTTGTCCTCTCTGCTCTGCTTCCTCTTTCCCTTCACTTAGCCTGAGAATAATGGCTGGAATCCATTTATCTGCCATTTTAAACTAGTGCGTGACATTAACGAATGATCTGCCTTCTCTAAGTGTGGATGAGGTACCCTCCCAAGGATTCCTGTATTTGACTTGCCAAGGTTGCTCCCCTGTAAAGGTGCCTCTCAGACAGTAGCACTTGGAGCAATTTCAGTTCTTTAAAAATTAATGTGTGTCTTTTTTTTGGGGGGAGGGGGGTTCGTCTCTGACACATTTCCTCAAAGGTTTCTTATTTTGTATACATGATTTTTTTTTTTTTTTATAACAGCCTTCTCCCTTCATAAGGCACATCCCCAGGAACGCATTGATCCAAGTAACAAATGAATCTAATTACAGCCCCTAACCCCCCTCCCCCCCCTGCTGGATATTATCGACTAGCTGTGAAGGATGCTGCTGGTACACTTGCTAGTGGAATTGTCTTTGGATTAGAAGGACACCCGGTTGAATCTTTCCTTATCAGATCGTACCATACAGTCAATTCCCTTACAAAATAACATTCAATGCAATGCCATGACACTGGCAATGGCAAAGCTAGTGTTCTGTGCCAAGCGCAGCTACAATAGGGTGAGCCGTTGGTTAAGAGACATCACATCAGTTGTTTCACAGTGGCAGAGGTTATTCATTGTGGCACAGCACAATGCAATCCAGTGCAATCATTGTACACACACAAACATTTACCCAAGCAGACACTGAGAGTCAAATGATCCTGTGATTTTATGACTATTATGTAAGTTGCCACATAATATCTGTATGTGAAGTGAAGAAAAAACACATTTCACTTCTTATCTTATGAAACTTATGCAATACAAATAGTACCACTTACATGATAAATATATGTTCAGAACCACTGATGTGGCTTACCTATGTTATAATCCCCTTTGTGAGTTTGACTTTAATACAGAACTGTTATAATGTTTAGGGTTTGACCGGGATAAGTAAATTGTATCTTTATTATGTATAACATGGGCACATCGAATTTCCATTATTAAACATTAGAATAATTAATTAGGTATCTAGATGCATCATTGAAAAGCTCCCTATGAAACAAAACTACATACTCAGCAAAGTCAAGAAGGGTTGAGTTTAAAAGCTGTTGGTCTTCGTACTGCAGTAGGTAATGATAACCCGCTGTCAATCCGGACAGCACAGGAAGGCTGGGGATTCGGGTCGTGCCAGTAGTAGAATAATTCAGGTGTAAGACTACTTCTGTAATAAAGACACAGGAACCAGTGTTACCTTTGAATCGGGTGCTTTACCACACTACATATCTTTTTACATTTCACTGCATTCCACGCACTTGATTTCTATTTAAAGTGTTCATGATTATTTTATTTTGTAACATTAATGGAAGTACATTTTGGGTGGGGGTGGGTGGGTATGTCAGGCATTTGCAATTCATATTTCCCTACATGATTACATTAGGAGCGTGTTCTGTCACGTTTGATTAATGTGGCTTGTTTTCTTCAAAACCAGATTAAAATATGAAAACTGACAGAAATGAGGCTATTACAAAGAAAGATCAATTTTTTATAATCTACTCACAAAAGAAATGACCTGGGTATAAAATTAAACACTCTAAAATTCAGTAATCGGGAGATAGACACAACAATACTGATCTGGTTTTTTTTTTTTTTTTTTTTTTTTTTTTGTCTGTTTTAGGGGACTTTGAAATAAGACGGCTGCAATTAGTGTGAAATGTTTCCATTCTAAAGAGACTTAGATTTATGGCATTGACGACGTCTAAGCAGATTTAAAAGTTTCACTAATTTAAAAACTCAATTTCTACTTTTCAGATTTATTTCTCATGAAATTAAACTTGTAATCTATAACACAGACTTATAAAAAATGATATACATGATTACATAGATAGATTCCCCGTGAAAGAGGCCAGGATGTGACGGGTGAGACTATATTTACTCATTCACATCTATCACAGTTATGTTTCTAGCTATGTCTGCTGAATTGTGCATCCTATTTTGATTAAACTTGGTTTAGACAGACCCTAGCACAATTTCTTGTGGAATCTAGGTGACACAGTTTTGTATGCGCTGTGACCTCGGCCTGGCTGTGACAATCCACACTAGTGTTCTTCTCCAGAACCAGATCCCCGAATGTGGTGAAACTTTTCATTTGCATTTAATTTTGCATTTAATACAAGACCTAATATGACATAAACCTCAGGTGGCAAATTCGCTCTTGGAAGGACTTGTCTAATTTTGATTAAACAATGTTGTTTGAGGATATATCTTGGGGACTGTTTGTTAGGAGGTTCTATACCACACGCTATGGATGTAGTTCATGGTGACCTACACTTTACACCATACCTATAGCCTGTTATTTACAGGGAGTTATGTATCATAAGTGAATTGCTTTGTTAGTATTCCAGAGATAGGTCCCAGTTACTCTAGTGATCTAATCTGAGATGATGCCATGGACAGTATCTGCCACTGCTAGCCCATTTTTTTTTTAATGTAAAAATGATTTTGTGTCTTAAATATATAAGTCGTTTTACAACAGAGAAGTTTCCCCAGTTTAAGTACCACTGATTTAGCGCACCTGAAATGGAATGCTTGGTACGGTATGCAAAAATACCAATGGCAAATCAATAACCTTTCATAATGGGGACAGCTGGGTACAGCTGTTCTGCAGTTCGGTGGCTTGTACAGATCACACAGTAATTCCAGATACAGATTTTCAGAATTACTGTAATTGCCCGAGACTAAAAAGGGTAATGTTTTGCGTGACCCAGGTGCACAAAGGGTTAAACTGATAGCATATTAAGAAGGGCATAACATTAGCAGTCAGTGTCTGGCCAGCGGTAAATGATGGGCTTGAAGTTAATCACTTCAGAAGGGAGCTAAGCAAAACGGATTCAAATTAAAATACTAGATACGGGCACATTTAGGAAAACCCTAGATATTGATCATGAATAATCCTTGAAATCCTCTGTAAACTCAACACAGCTCGCTCACATTACAAATCAGATATTTCCAATACAATAAAATGCACGACCATTACAAAAAAGTATTGTACCCAAAGCTACCAGGCCTCTAAGATTTAGAGGGTTGTTTTTTTTGTCTTGTGCTCTTAATTAACTAATACATTAATTAGTATTTTAATATTAATAAATAATTATATAAATTGTAAATCAATAGTAGATATATATATATATATATATATATATATATATATATATATATATATATATATATAATTATATGTGTGTGTGTGTGTGTGTGTGTGTGTGTGTGTGTGTGTGTGTGTGGTATGTGATTGGTTAAAACCTCATCACATGACCAACAATTGACTCTGTGAAGCTGTTTACCGTCAATAGTTTCTTTACAAACTCCCCCAAATTACATCATCATGCTGAGTGTCCTTCCTCTCTCCACACAACAAAGCAAAACAGCGGATAACAGAAAACGAATTACGTGTTTTTTGACTTCCTAAAATTCAAACAAACCCAACTCAGCCATGTAAAACAATACAACATTCACAAACTCAACAGACTCCTCAGAGAATTTTATATTTCCTTCCTCAGGGGCCATAGCTTCTCACCATACGCCTCCTTTCCAGTCCATATTTACTGTATATGTGTGTGTAAAGATGCTGCAAATATGTTTCTGTAAAAAATAAATAAGGTTTTTCTTTTCATTACATTTTGAACATTGCATTTGCATATATTAGGAGAGGCCAACTGTGTGAATAATATTATGTATGAAATGCCAATTCTTAATACTGAATAATGGCTCCAGCATTTAAGATAAGTTTTCAACAAGAATGAAATGACAGCACAGTATTGCAGAATAATAAGCACCATCTGCCATATGACATTGTTTTATATACAAGAACAATCTTCCAACTATATACTTTTCTTTTTCCTTGGACAGTATGAAAAGAACAATTTAACTTATCCCCAGCTGCAGATGAAGAGCCTGGCTACACTGTTGAGGAATGGGTCCCTCAGAGGACATTTACAGCCAGCCATTTCTCAACACTCAAAAGTGTATGTGGTAAATGAAAATCGATTCAAATCTATCACCGCGTTGTTGTTTAGTTTTCCGAAGTTCTAAGATGAGATGACTGCACAATACCAATAGGATACCAGAATGAAACCAGTGTGTAACCCAGAAAAAAACCATAGCGATGGCAACACTATGAAATTCTGACAATGTTAACTCTGTTTTCAGCCTCATACCATGGACATTATCTGTACTTCTACTGCCACAGCCCCTTAGTACAAAACCATTGCATTCCACTATGAACCTCAAACTCAAACAAGAAATGAACCTAGCCAATACGTTGGGGTAGTTTCAAATGGACATTACAATGGGCGAGTGAACAGACTGGTAGAATCGAGTTTATCTGCACGAGAATGACTTATTGAACCACAAACCACATCGCCAGCGTTTAGAAGAATTAATGTAGGTCTGAGGTTTGCAAAGGTCATTCAGTGCAAAGAGATTAAATCGGAGGTCAAGACTGGGTCATCATGAATAAACTCCATTAGACTGACCATTCAAACTGGTATGCCCTGATAACTTCTGATCAAAATGCATACATCCAGCTATTGTGTGCTCTGCTTCCATCAAAGTCGACCTTTAGCTTCAGTTCCATGTTTATTTCTCCTGAACCCATGCTGTCCTAATGGACATTTGCAGTGTCAATATGGACATCCTGCCGTCAGTGATTCTTGGACAAACCTGTTCCTGCACCAAAAAGAAATCTTGATCCAATCTGGAAAGTCCAGCTCTTCATTCTGGCATTCCCTTCCAATGGGTCAAGGTGTGAATACTATATTGGCATTGACTTCAGCTCTACTCTCTGACAATATTGATATCAGTAGTTGACTGAAACAATTACTGACAAAGGCAATTAGATTTGGATGTCAGATTGGTTCGAGCCAAACTGGCATTTTCAGGGCTTCTTTTCTTTCAGTTTGAGATTTTCTTTTCAACAGTAGAGGTATTTAATGTACCGCATGTTGTTCATAGACATGGATTTTAATTTACTGCCAGGAAAATGAACTCTGACCCGTTTTTTTGGTGCTAAGCCACCGAAAACAGTATTTAGTGATTTCTGTATCTATTGGGAAAATTGCTAAAAAAAAAAAAAAAAAAAAAACTTTCACCTAAAATTATAGCACATGGATAATTGAGAAGTTTAAAAACATGAATCATATTGCGCTGGTCCCTAAGGAGCCGGTATTGAACTATCTTATAAAAGGCCCCAAGTGTCCCACCGATGACTTATTGCTAAATCCCAGTATTTTTCAATACATTATAGTTTTTAAATTGTGTTTAAATTGAGTGTGGAAGAGCAGAGGCCATTAGGAGATACAGAAACAAAGATTATATTTAAATATTCATGCGCCCAGTACCTTATTATTGAATCTGAACACTAACAAAATCAATATTAAGTGCAGTTTGACATAAATTTATTTATGAATTTCGACTTTCTAAGTACTGTACTTTTTTCGCTCAAAAATTGTGAGTATAATGTAGTAATGATATCAAAACAAAGTGTCAGGGTGCATTAGCTAGGGAGCTTATGAACCTGCACATAAAGGAACTCCAGAGTGTCCACATAAAAGAGCTTAGTGGGCAAAAGCAGCCTCTTTTCTCAAACATTAGTCATTATAAGATGCTGAATTACAGGCTGTGCATTCTGTTGTCATCAGAAGCAGCAACTAGTTGCAGAAAGGCAGAGCGCTCCTGTTTATCAAAGGACTGATTTTACAATTATAAAAACAGCATTCATAATTGACTATTCACCAGCATACTTTTATGTGTATGTTCACATAATTATTAGCTTGGCATTTGTAATGAGATACATGGGGTCTAAAAGAATGCTGTTGTAAGGAAAGGCATGCATTAATCGTTAAGTTGATCGAAAGGGAAGTTGGGGTCCCAGGGTTGCTCAACTGTTAAAGCAAGCCACAGTTGTGTAGTGGGCATGGCCGTGCAGTGTAGTGTGCAGTGAGTCATGCAGTCAGGGGAGCGCAAGTTCACATCTTGGCTGTGCAAAGTCGTTGATCTTCGCTGGGGGTTCCACAGACAGTGTTGCATTGGTTCTGCCCCTCCCAAGGGTCATGGAGTCATCTGACATCTGTCTTATTAGCCATTGAATACTCAACATGAAAATCCTGAAAATCCTTTTTTTGTGTCCTAAACTGACATATCTTGGCTTATGAAAAACATATCCTGTCATGGCTTAAATGATCAAGAGCCCTCCTCCCCCCACCTTTCGGATATAGATTTTTCAGATTTTCAATGGGGAAAAAAACAACTCTGGTAATCTAAGCTAAAAGTCTTTAAAAGCAATTGGTCTCTACAGATGTGCTGGGGTCTTTAAGGCAGGTTTCACTGTATTAGCAATATAAAAAGAACTATATATTATTCTCAGAAAAGCTTAGTGAGCAGAAACAGTGCTGCTAAACATAATTCAATTTATATTAGAATTTCCATACATGCATTTTCTTGTTACTGTCACTATGCAAAAACGCTGCTTACTAACAAATAATGCATAATGTTCTGTAGCAAGAACATCAATAACCACATTTAGAAATAAAAAGAAAATGCAAAAAGGAGTGTAAAGATGAGCCATATAAGATATACAATGCATTAAACACGAAAATGTCAAAAATATAAAGCTGTCTCCACGCTTGAGAGACAGCAGCTCATTTATCTCCCCTGGAGTAAAGTGCAAAGATATCCATTCTACTTCTGTATTTCATTCACTAGAATGAAGTACGTTTTTGTTTTACAGAAAATCCTTTCAGCCGGAATTTAGGAAGACGACTGTCAGGGTGATATTAGTGTTGAATAGAATGGAACCTGAGAGAACAGGCTTTATCCTTCTGGGATTGTACACTGGTTATCCATGACTGGACAGGCAGATGCTAAAAACAAGTAAAACCCTGATTTAGAGGAGAATGTGTTTATTCCACTTACCACTGCTATGTCACAATACAGATATACAACTGTTACCAAAATGTGTTATCAACTGACCTTGGCATACCACTGTCTCTTAGTACTGAACCATTGCATTGCCACTGAAGATCATTTCTAAATGGAAACGCCTTGTAAAGGTTTATTACAGTACTCCATAGAAAAACCGTGGTAAAAAAGGCAGGATCACACATATTCAAAAGTAATATAATAACAAATCCTGAAATATATCAATATCTTTTTTTTATTGTATGTATAGTAAATTGCTGTAGTCTTAATCTGCAGCTATGGTGATATTACAGGTCAGGTTGACAGTGGAGACCCCTGGAACCTTTCAGAGAGACCCCTTGCAAAACTGCAGAATTACAATGCAAATATACAGTGGTAAACATTTAAAGGGACACGTTTGACGTGATCATTATCAAACCTAACAGGTTTGCACGCCTACGTATTAAACAATAAATGAGTGCATACATATGCACATACAAAAATGAATCATGATCACAGCCTGTCGTATATTAGGGTGGGCGTTCGCTTACCAGCAGTCATTCACATGATTATGACCTTCAAATCTCTTAATTATGCATGAACACAAAGCAATATTCCCTCCTATCAACCCAACGAACGATACTTAATTTTATTTGGCGCAGATGCATAATCATATTTCCTTTTATTATTACTTATTAAACTAGAGGAAGCCTCAGTTGTTATAAGCAAACTTCCTGTGCACGTTTAAGGAACCAAAACTAACAAAAAGCAAAACGATTTCGCCGTGATTGGAAAAGGAAATCTCCTGCTGTGATTTAATAGCCATTGTGACCCCAGGTGGCAAGTCATAATTCGCCTTTGAAATTGTAAAAGGTAATTGGGAGCCCGTTAAGGTATTTTGTGAACACTGTTCCCATGTTTTCAAATGTAATTATAAATATGATATGAGATGGGTGCGGAGCATAATAAAAAGGGAATCCATCATCTAATGAAGGTCCATTGTAATGAGCGTCATTGTTTTTTTGTAATCCACTGCTCCCAAGTGACTTGTACTCTTTATAACAGTCCTGTGGGAGTGATGTACCTAAACCAAACCAGCTGGGAAACAATCACCCGGCACTCACTCACTCCCTGCTCTGTGTGAGAGGAGTAAGCTATACCAATATGTGTCTGAACAACTGGTCTTCATCTCTGTTTAAGGGACACGATGCACACTCCTAATATCGTATAGACACTGCTGTGCAAAAGTCTTAGACACTTTGCACATTTTGGGGGAGGTTATACTATCATAGAATCAACCTGCTTTAATACTGCCATAGAATCAACTTGCTTTAATACTGCCATAGAATCAACCTGCTTTAATACTGCCATAGAATCAACTAACCCCATCTACAGAACAACGTGTCACATATGCATTTTAAATAAAATAAAAAATATTACTTTTTTTTGGACTCTTCTCGCCTCCCCCATTGAGAACCACTGGGTAAATGTGATGGATTAGCTACTACAGCACTTCATATTAGCTGCTCAGGTATAGTTTACTTTGAGTTGTTGGGATCACGTTTTTGAAGATTCTGATCAATGTGAATTAACGATTGCTAAATGACAAGCTTGGTTTCTTCTCACCCAAACTAAGCTGTATTAATAACAGTCAAAGTTGTTAAAATAGTGGAAAACACTAGCGGAGGCTTTGAGTGAATTGTTGATGCTCATAACATCCATATATATTGTAACTCCTGACTGTGTCTGAGACTTTTGCACAGCAGTGTAATTGAATTGTAAGTGCAGTTTTCAGGACATACACTGTAGTGCCAAAAATTGTTCCAGAACCTTTGGAGAACTGCCACTCAAATGCTGACAATGGCCTAGACTGCCTAGCTACTGAGATCAGAATCCTAGACTGTGTGACTGTATGGTCCACTGCAACCTTGAACAGGGGGTCTGAGGATTGGAACTCACAGCACGCTGGATACAAAGCTATGGGATTTACCAGGTGAGCTCAATGAGCAGCTCCCTAAGCCAAGCCTGGTCACTAACTTTCCCAGGTTCTGGTATCCCACTTTTTCCACCATACGGTGTCAAATACTGAAACCCTGTACAGGGGATCTAGGGATCTGAACTCTTTTTGTCTTTTTTTGCTACGCCAGTTCAGCCAGAACATCTCTCTCAGTCAAGCTAGTAGGAGTTTCACTGCCCTGATTGTTCCACTCCATCCCCTCCCCTTGACTGCAGCACACTTCACTGCTGCAGGCTACGGGCATTAGTTAGCAGAGCTGAAGTAGACAGCCAACCTTCTCCCATTGCAGTACATGATGTCCAGCTGACAAAGCCTGTAACTCCAGACAAGAACAGCAGCCAGGGAATAAGCATATCCCACAAACTTTTCAATTAGACAAGCGTCTTTTCTGCTAATTCAAATGATTTTGGCATTTTTCAAGAAGGCACATGTAATATTTAAATGACTTCCATTCTTTTGGTGCTTTTTTTCACCCTAGCTGTCCCTCCCAGGTGACTTCCTGCACTCTCCAATATTCTAATTTACCACACAAGCCATGTCAGAAATCAGTTTGAAGCAAAGTTAGTAATTATATATAACATCAGTCTGATGTAAAAAACACTGAAAAATTTGGAGACAAATGGAAAAATGCGTGCTGAAACAAGAAAAAGGGACAACTTCACTAGTCATTTTTTTTATTTATTTTTTTTAAATGTAGTCGTCGCCAATGATTTTTACTTCGATTTTCTACCCCAATTTGGAATGCCCAATTATTATTTTTGTCTGCATTATTTTTGTTACTTTTTGAGACTGGAACATGTGTCGTCCAAAACGTGTTCCTGCCAATCTGTCATTTTCCCGCACTGCAGATCCACAGCGAAGCCACCAGACCTACAGTGCCGGAGGACAGCACAGATCTGAATGGCTCCACTGCAGACTCGCAGGCGTCCTATCAGCCTATGTGCCTTCCTCCGAGAGTACCGTCCAGGCTCCTAGTGGCTTACCACCTCTCTTGAGCGTTCTTTAATTTAATTCTGGGAAACACTTGTTACCGGTACTCTATAATTACCCTATACTGGTAAATCATTATATGTTGTAAATATTATTGACCTTGTGTAAACCTGTATCTACTGTGAGAGATTTGTTAATGACTTATAATTTAATTAGATAGATGTCTGCAGTGGGTTTTTTTTGTAAAACTGTATACTGAAATACCTATATGCATCTGCTATACACATTAAATACACAGAAACTTTATAGAGTGTACCTATACCTTTTTATACCAGGGGCAAGCATAAAACAGTGGCTAAAATGACCTCCCCTTTAAAATGCTATTGTTTACCATTGATCTTCCCTGTTTGTAATTTAACTCTCTATGGAGCTATAGTTCACTTCAATACTTACCAACCAGGCTAATTATTTATCAGCACACAAGGTGCATGCTTAGTTCATTTCTTTCTTGTGCATTATGGACAGTGTGCATTTGATGATTTGTCCATTAGCAGCATTAGCAATAAAAAGTAAAACTTTTTTTTTTCCAAAAATCCTGCCTCAATTAATAGGTTATTTGGCCTCAAGGCTTGTAAAGTGAACAGAGATCCCCCTATGAGTTCATTTTTCTCGGCTTGGGTTATGTATGAACACACTAATTGAATTTCAGTGTAAGTTGTAAAAAATCTTTATTACACTGCTTTTGATATAAATTGTATGTGATCTCATCTTTTAAGCAATTGAAGATCAGCATTTCTTTAACTCATTAAAAAAAAAAAATCTGCATTTGTTTTTGCCTGTTTAAATCGACTGACGCATGAGGGAAACAAAAGATATATGGATCAGAAGAAACAGAACGATAACTACTCAAGGGAGGTCTTTATATTGAACTAAACAGAGTCAGATCTATATACTGCCATCACTTATACTGAATCTTCAAAACATGAGCTTTTTTATATCATTTACAGACAGAAATAAACTACATAGACTAACATGCAACGTCTGAGGTTTGATTTGAACTTTGCAACCTTCATTCATGGTTCAAACAACGCCGATACTGAAATCAATTAAATAAAACTAAAGGTCGTTTTGTTCTGCCATTTTACACAGTGTTTGGTCTTAAATAATTGCACACTGTTATCAGAATTATTGTTATTTAGTATTTTTATAAAAGCTATTTAACAGCGCTGAAAGAGTTCATACAAATATATGATGAACCAGTAACATAAAATGCATTTCAAATACCGAAATTAAAGACAAAAACATCTCTTTTTTGTAGAAATGATCCATGTTTACTACGTTTTCCATCTCCTCACCATGTTTGCCTGTTCTTTACCAACCTCTACACTCTGCTTTAACTGTGTACTCCACGTCACACTTTTACAAGGGTAGAGTGAACTGCTGCTTGTGTTTTGTTTTAAACTGATCCTGTTACTGTGGTAGCTAGTTCAGCACTACAATATAGTTTAAGGTTTCTTTTTTAACTCTGGATTTTAAGATAAAGGCTATAACCGGCCCCACCAACTGACTTGAGTTACAGCTGACTTTTGGCTGCCTGCCATACAGTTTAAAATTAGTATAAAGAATTCAATAGCAAGGATCACAGAGACATAAAGTAAACATTTATATAAAACTGACATGTTGAACATTTCAATGTAACATTTACACTATATATATATATATATATATATATATATATCGGTAGGGTTTACATATGTATATGTACGGATTTGCATTGCGTTTAATGTTGTGTACAGTAGCAGTTTAAAAAAATATAAATATGTGCAACGTCTTATAAATAAAAAGTTTAAAAACGTTAGGCAAACAGAAACCAGCTCAATTAAGCCTATCGATGAACACTGTAAGAAAGTAAGATCCTGCACTGTGCGATTCACAAACTAGAGACATTGAATAGAAAGGTCCTGTGCTCTCCCTACCCCATAACACTTCACTGAAGAGTGTGACAGACCATGGTTGTGTCTGCCTTCTCTTTGTCTCCATCTAGAGCGTCTGCCATGCAGCATGGAGCCTTGGGACCGCAATGCGCCGTAATGGAATACCCGCTCTTGTTCAGCTTATCGTTGTAAGGATTTCGTACCTGTTTTTAGGAGTAGCGAATACTTGTTTCAGTGACATCTGAAGCATGGGGGGATAAGCTGTGTTTTATTTAACTACTCCTACTCTTCTTAGAAAAATATATTTAATGTAGACAGGCTCTTGGTTTGAAGTCTCATTTACCGTGACACAGAGGAGACATAGCGATTGTTTTTTTGCTAATTGCTGTGTCTCCTGAGTCAAGTGATTTGTTTCCAGCATATAGGAAATATTTACTTTTAGTCCTTTAAATATACTACCACTACTAATAATAATAATAATAATAATAATAATAATAATAATAATAATAATAATAATAATAATAATAATCTTATCATTTCACAATGCAAGTATCATTTCTAATGGTAATGACCCAGGTAACACATTGTTTTTCGCCAGTCTAGTTTCTAATATGATTGAACCACATGGACTTAAACTGATCTGGCCAAGGATACACATTAACTTAATTACTGAGACGAGATTGCCCTTGATAAGCAAATATGAACGCATGCTCTTTATCCTTCGCTCTAACCAGTAGGCCAAGCGATGGTGACAAGATCTTTCTGTCAACCAGAGTTGTCAAATACAGAAGACCTCCTTCTGACTGACTGGTCTGTTCTCCTGTTGGCATTTGTTTACCCCTCTGTAACTCTGCGATTCCCAGAGATTGCTGTGTATTTGTTTCGTGTTGTCTGGTGGCCAGAAAATAATCAGCTGCCTCATATTCTACGATCATATTTTAAAGTGAAATAAAATAAAAGCTAAGCAATTAAGTAAGCCTTGCTCTTCTTTCAACTAAAGCTTATACTGTACATACAATTCTCTTATCGTATATGTCTTCTTTCTTGCATTTGTCCTCTAGCACATCCCAAATGCACATGATAAACAGAGTAAACTGTAAACAGCACCTTGCAATGCATGATAAATACCAGGTAAGCTTCTTAGCAGTGGAGAAATGGTGCTGGAAGTGCATGTCACAAACATCAAACATCAAACACCCACACATCATAAGATAAACCTCAAGGTTAAAAAATACTGCACAATAAGCTAATTATAATAATTCAGACGCTTGCATGATGTATTTACAGACATCTAGACATCATAATTGGTGATTAAGGGAGAGAGTTGTTTCACAAAGTGAGATGGAGATTTTAATAGGACTTGAGTGCTCAGGTACAGCAGATTTTACTCCAGCGCTGCGTGTTCGCTTCGCTTTACTCAGCCCAGTCATGTGGCCTAACATTGTGTCTTACCCCCTCATGGACAGACTGAACAACGGGCAGTGGTTATCTGCAAGCAGGAAATCTGGGTAACACTTTACAATAAGTATCTCTAAGTACTGTGCATTTCCACAGTAGTTACTTAGTAAATGCATGTGGAGTTAAACATGATTACAATGTTATTATGCATAGTTAGCTGTGTTGAGCAGCACCCATGACGATGAATCTGGCTCTTTTTTGGGTTTGAGCCTCAGTCAGCCCCACACCAGGTTTCACTCAGTCAGAAATGGACTGAACCCTCACCACAGTGTGAGCCACACTGGATATCTGGAAATGTTAAGGAATAAATACTGAAGTCACTGAAAAAAAAAAGAATAGTCACTTTACATTCTAAGTAATACATTCATTTGACAGTACTGTAAGAGATTAAAGCAACGTGTAGCGACTTCAAGCAATAGTTATGTAATGTTTGTTCATTTAGTCAATTTATTTACTTGATATTTGGAACAACAACTATATATAAAAAGGAGATATAGCCAAAGAAGGGCTTTTAATAAGTATTTGCTTATTTGCTCAAACGAGTCAACTTCCAACCTATGTTTCTGGAGTGTTGTTTTTTCTGCACAGTAGCTTCAGGAATAGATCATTAATAATGTTGCTGGAAGGAAACAAAAACTGAAATTGGATTTGCCAAAAAAGCTGAAAAAGGCGAGTTAGTGTTTCCTTTGTTGTTTGGACAGGAAGGGAAGGTTATTACAATGTAGCGGGAGAGTAAACAATGTCTCGGTTTCCTTAGCAACGGCAGAAACATTGTAGGCTGAAACAAAAGAGGAAAAGACAATAAATCCAAAGTTTGTCAATTTTGTTTGGTTTTCGAAAAGTGTTTTTGAGGGAAATTTGGTTTCAAAACAAGGCCAGCGCAATTTTTCCATGGAGAAGGGGAAATTCTAATGTTTTAATTTAAACAGAAAAAAAACACTCTCTGCCCTTGTTTTTTATTTTTACCTTTCAAACCCTTCTGTTAGTGTTACAGGGGCAGCAGAAAAACGTTCACTGTTACCCCTGCCAAAAATTCTAGAAGTAAAATAAATGTTAAAAAAAAGACAGTGACAGTAAGCTCATTTAAGAAAAGTATTTTCCTGAAATGCACGTGTTAATCATAGAGAACTGCTACCGCTACTACTGCTGCCACCTTTATAAAAGTTTCCCATTAACGAACCATAGCAGAGTGTGGTAAAGCACAGGGAAGCACCGCAAGCCCAGAGAGACATAGTAAAGCATATTAATAAACATAGCAAACCATGGTAAACTGTGGTAAATGCATACTATAACCCTGGGAAAAATACTAATTTACTGAGGTATTTTTTTATAAGAGTACTGCTGTTGCTGCTGTTAGTTTTAATAGCAGCAGCAATAATAATAATAATAATAATAATAATAATAATTGGCCAGGCATTGTCAATGGGGATAAATCTTCATAGATACGGGCTACTTTTGCTGCAGTCTGTCCTAAAGATAAATAAATCTAAGGAACTGAAGATGACAACACAACTCATCTGGCAATTGAAAAATGACAACTGGGGCTTCTGGTCAAGAAAGGTGGACAGTGTTTAGCAAGGGACCCTGTAACCTGACCCTCTGAGCTCTGTTAAGGATTAGAGGAACTATTCAACTGATCTCACGTCTAGAAATCCCAAATGCTTTTCCCAATTCAACCCCTGTCGTTAACATCCCTGGTTAAGGGTCTGGCTCATGGTCAGGGTTAGGGCAGAATGATTAAAAAATTAAAATCTAATTTGAAGCCATTTACAGTTTTGCATAATATTCCTCATTCCTATATTTCTATGATTCCATCCTTTGATATGTAAATTGATCAACCCGTACCTCCTCGCATTGGGAGAGTGTCACATCCCCAGCCCCTGACGTGTGATCATCGCCTCTTTCAAGTTCCTTATTCATTTTTGTCATGGACTTCTCAATGCCTAGGGAGAGATGAGCTATAAGGACGCCGAGTGCCCTTATCGCAATAATACAAAGCAAACATTTGGGTCTTTTAGTGCATCTTCCCTGCTCTGCAGGTTTCACAGTACAGGCATTATTTGGCTTTTAAACTGAGTGACATGATTATTCAGAAGCAGTATTTTATCTTGGCAGTTGCCGCTGCTTTGTTTGCGTTTCTCTGAAGCCCAGGGATAAAAGAGCAAGCTTCGTGAGCTGGCTTTGATTAAGATCTAATTGTTAACATTCGATGTGCCTTATTATCATCCATTTGTTGCCTTACACTGAGCAGTTAGGCTTTGTTAGTGTTGGCAGGGTGCTGCAGGGGACTAATTCAGATGTAAGCGTATTACAGAAGTACTAGTTAGGGGTAAGGTGACAAAAAATGCTTTAGTATATATTTGTGTATAATTTCTGGTCTGTTCCAGGCCTGGCAATGCTAGTTAATGAGAAGGAGGGAATTCTTGCTTGTGTGATGACTGCAGAGGACACTCCAGTTCAGCTCAGGCATGTTGAAGACTCAGACTGAACCTCTCTCTCCATATGGTGCTTTTGTCTGGGTGTGACTGATGCCCTGCTAGTGAGGAGCTGTTATTTACACTGTTACTAGAATTGAAAATATTTATACAGGACATCTGCAGGAGATGGTCTACCTTCATGCCAGGGTGTGTTCTGTCAGCTTCTAAAAGACTGAAACAAGAGGGCTTTATTGAAAATAGGAACAGCAGGCCTAACCTGATGATATAAATACAGTTGTTTTGTTTTTTTCAGGACACTTCTAAAATATTGTTAAAGCATTGTGAATATGGCCTAGTTGTTGCCTGACTGCAAGGTATAGATTTTTAGGGGAAGAAGGATTATACAGCCAGTTAAGGTTGGATAGGATAGTGGTGCTTTCATCCTCAAATCATTCATTTTAACCACATGCATGCACCCACAGTTTACACAAACACATAAACATACATGCATCCCCCAACCTCATCCTTATGAAACGTTCCCACTGTAAAAGCATAACAAAGTGGAATAAAGCACAGAAAAATCTCTCTAAGCATAGGTAACCATTCTCCTCTCTCTCTCTCTCTCTCTCTCTCTCTCTCTCTCTCTCTCTCTCTCCGCACGCAAGTCCATGCAGAGCCTTTCAAATGTACAGACAAGCTGTCCGACACATTGTCACACTCAAGCACACAATTTTGCCCTTCCCTAACAAATTTATTTGCAATTCCCTCTTCCAGTCTGGGGATGTTCAGTTAATAACAGTGTGGAAGTGTAGCGAACCAGAGCAAACACAAGCCCTTTCATTCAAGGCACCACAGGTGACACGACCCGTAGCATTAGATGTGTCAGGCCTTCACAAACACTTGACATTGAGATTCCAATACACACCTGCAGCCTCTAAGAAAAGTGACCCCCTGCTGAGCCAATCAAACCCTAACACACCTCAGCAATGATGCAAACCGAGATTTAAACTAGGAACAAGAAAGAGCCTGACTCCTGTAAATATATAATGAGCTCTGTGTGGTTTCATATATAATTAAGTAATGCTTCAGTGCTGTTTGCGAAACAGCTACATCCTTAGCATAAGGTGAAAGACTTTTACAAATTCATTTAAACATGAAGTAGGTTATTGTCTATGTTTGGTGTTAAGAACCCATTGGGTGTCAGTATTTTGCATCACCTTATGTAAAAATCACACCACTTGCATTGAGTTGACACTGTTTAAAATAAGTATGCCTTCTACACTCTTCCCATATAAATATATATATACGTTGTATTGGGAAATTAAAGAAACAAGGACCAAATGGAATGGGTTTGGATATGTGCTCATGGAAACACACTAAACCATGGCAGAAGCATGACTAAACTATACTGTCATCATTGAATCTGCTTGAAAATTAGTTATGACACGCAGCTGTCTGAAGTTAAGAGGAAATTGATTAAAAAAAATCCCCATAACTTTTCCTTTTGGAACACCAGTTTGTTTTTTAGAATCCGCAATTAAATTAATCTCTATGCTGGGTTTTAAGCCAGCCAAGTATCTAATTAAAGTAAACGAGCACTGGGTTGCAAAGACAGTCTTAAGAGTAGCAAAGAACAATATTAATAAATGAAAAAAGGGGCCGCTCTGACACGTTTCTCCTTAATATGATCTCTGTTTCTGTGGCATATTTACACAACACATATGAACAATTAAAGAAGGGTGCTGGCAAATGTCCTTAGCAACCACCTGCATCTGTTTTTGTTTACTGTAACAGTCTCACTCTATATGCCATGTATACATCTGCTACTGTGCTATGTAGGAGGGGTCATGCATCACTGGTTCATAATTTCATAATTGCGAGAGAATAGGAGAGACGTACAGAGCAGCATCGAAACTCCAAATCCATCACTTTGTCAGCTGATATGAAGCCCCACCTCCCTTGGAGCTGGGTGGTTGTGGTTGACATTTGAAGAAGCCAATCACAATGGAATGGAAACGGCTTCTCGCCCCAGGAGCTTGTGCTGTGGTATTAGAATTGCCATTACATACTTTCCTCAGTGCCTGCAGAGTATCTGAGGTTGTGTTTGATAGGTCTGACAGCGGAGGCTTAGAAGGAGGACCGGACGAAATATAAAAAGCCTTATAAATAGGGAGCTTAGACTGTTCACGGTTAGGCTTCAATATGTAATCTGCTGCCTTTTTTTTCTGAAAAGGAGAAAAACATCTTTTAGTGTTGAAAGCATCTTGAGAATAATGAGAAAGATTCAGCTTCATATCTGGGTGGGTTTTGCAATGTTAACCCCTTGTTGACTAGTAAGTATACTTTAAAAAAAGAAAAAAAAACACAAGAAGCGATTTTGGTACAATATAATTTTTTGAGAGGATGCTGTGAAATGGTCCTTAAAGGGTTAACGGGCAGTTCATGGAAACCAGCCCAACGGGATTCCCAGCCAATAGCATCCTCCTTTCGAACCAAGCTAGCTAGCCAATGAGGAAAAGACCTGGGCACTAGCAGTTTTAAAATGCCGTCCTTTCGAAATCTCTCCTTCAATGGGATCAATAGTTGCCATGACCGTCAACCCCACTCTGCCATCAAACTGCCAAGACTCGAATGGTTTGAGCTGTAGCTGCCGCTGTGGAAATGACTCCCCATTGCTGTGCTTGACTTACTGATACATTACTGTTCAAGATCATGGTGGTTAAAAGACTGAGGCACGAGGAGGAGTGTGTTATTAGGAACGCACGTTAACTGAAAAACTGCTGCTTTCAGTTACGGATCAATTCAAACACACTACAAAACAGGCATCACTGATTTTAATCCACTAACATAATCTGAACCTGTTAGGACCATAAACTGAGTACCGATCGGAATCTGCTAACCTTCTAGAAATGCCTTGTTTTATATCTTTAATACTTATCGGAAAATCAGTAAGACCCATTTGAATAAGAGACAGAGACAGCAGGAAAAGTTTTACATACTGCGATAGTGACATGTGGTTTCAAGAGACGGCTTTCATTGTAACAGTGTGGTTAGAATAATAGCAGGGTTGAGATACGTGATATATAATGAATGGATAATCCAATAACACAGAGTAACAGTAGTGATAAAGGGTTAACTTAGATCTCTTACTGTGACCAGGACTGGCCACTGGAGAGGCATCTGCATACAGAATGTAATGTCCTGCGATTCGGCATGGGCTGCTCCTCACAGGCTGGCAAAGGGAATCAAGCATATGGCCCATCTGCCAGATGCGAGGCACATATGTTTTGACTGAAATTAAAAAAAAAAATTAAAAAACAACCACATGAAAGGGATTTTTCTATGATAAAACCGGACAGTTTTTCAGATAGTATAATGGATGAAAGGAGCCACATGAAACAGGGAAGAAGGATGTCATTGCGTTTTGTGGTACGATTTTGTTTCCTGCTCAGAAGTTCACAGAGAACATGTTGGGGGGTGGGGAGGTTGGGCAGGTTTTCTCCTTTTTGTTTTCCTGAAATCAAATATATCTTTAATACCATAATGTGCAATATTAAAATCAGACAGCAATAGGGAGGCATGGTTACTATTACAGGGTTCAAGAACATCCTACTGTGTGAGTATAATTCATTCCACTTAGATCATTTTTATATATATATATATATATATATATATATATATATATATATATATATATATATATATATATATATATATATCACAATGCTTAGTAACACATGTCTTTTTTCAAACGTACAGGTTATTTCTGTTTTAAAGTGAGATTACTGTTGTTAATTTCTGCCTCCCTCTGTCACTGCAATGGAAATGAAACATCTACATAGAGAGAACAGAAATTACAGCTGCACCTCCATGTGGTGATTTTTCCAACCAATTTACTTTAAAAAAATTCAGCATTCAGACCATTTGTTAAAAAATGATATGTTTTGCTTGAACAGATAGTAAAGTCTGGCATCTAAGCAAAATCAATGCTAGCTATAGGCTAAATGTTACATAGTACATAGTTGATTCTGCCCTGTTGAATAACATTGCCTCAGAATGTATGGGACCTACTTTATTTTCTTCATAGATGCCGTAATCTGTTCTTGGTTATCAGATACAGTAATCTTATACAAAGAGTTTGATTTTGCCAGCGAGTTTAGTTAGATCAGCCAGCATGCTAGAGCTAAAGAGCAGAGGGATCTGAATATCTTTTGCACATCGGAAGACCCTATATAAGGATGGCTCTTTGCAAACTAATCCCTTTAACCTTTCCCAACATCCTGTGCTAGCTTCCGCGAGTACAGGCAAAGCAAAGATGCTAACCACAGCAGAAGTGCTCGTCGAGGTTTTTAAATTAATGTCTTACCTTTTATGAGCGCTGGCAGCGTTATCACTGCCCCCCCCCCCCTTCCCTTTTGTCCTTTGGAAACTCTTTTGGTTCCTTGCTTGCGTTTTATACTTCAATTTGGAATACGCTGCTATTGCAAAACTTACAGCAATGAGAAAAGTGTGTTTGTCAATGAATTGTACTTTATTTTAGCATTTCTAGATATTTCAAAGCCAACATTACGGATACCTATGCCCTTTTACTCAAATGGCTTCAAATCAAACCATGTGACCTAAAGCAAAGGTACCAGGATGCAGCAATTTACAGCATTACATCTGACATATTTTGAGTTAACATAAAAATAAGTGAAGAACCCAAGTATTCTTAACTCAATAAAGGCCGGAGCAGTAATGCTGTTAATAAAGCTAATAAAAGGTTAGAAAGGTTGTTTGATTAATTTGCTGGAACTCAATGCGACCAGCACAAGTACAGTTATTTTGAATCTAATGATGCACAGACAAGTGGAAATGTAGGGGAGATTGGCCAATCCAGTGCTTCAAAGATAAGTAATGTTTTTTACTAGTTATTTTCACTGACAGCGTGTGCCATACTCATGGTCTATTTAAAGTATTTATGTAAACACTTTTAATAAATGTTACAGAAACTTACAGTCACTGAACGCGACAATTAAATGTAGACTACCTATATGGCAAAAAAAACAAAACAACAGTTACCGTACGAGAACGCAGCTTTGTTTTCCTCTTTTTATTTTTGTGTTCAAAGAGCCGAAAAACAATAATGAGAACAGACTGGCATCCCCTCTGAATTTCCTTACAGATCTTTTTGTTTCTTTGCAACTTCTGAAGGCATGCTGAATCCTGACAAAACAATACACTTCACAATAAAAAAAGAATATGACAATAAAACAAGTCTCGGATGGGAACTACTGTTACTGCAGTGGCAACAATGGTTTGATCAGGATCTGTGTTCTTAGTCAGGCAGTTTTTTGTTTGTTTGTTTGTTTTTGTTTTTTAAGAACATAAAACAAAACAACAAATAACACATTTCAGTAAGTTTGATTTCCCTTTTGTTTTGCCACTGTCTGAACTGCCAATTCTCATAATCATTATATAATGTAAATTTTATTTTTTCATAAAACGTTTGGTTTCTTAGTTCATAATTATCTGGATATCCCTTTACCGAGAAAGAAAACTACACTCTTGGATTCTTGTCTCAATTCTTGGCTGCCCCTGGCCTGCACTTGGAAGGGAGACTCCGCAAGCGATACCAGTTACTGAGGAAATATTGGTGGCTCTTGAGGGACAGCAAAAGCTCAACCAGCACAGTGCTTTTAAAAAGACTTAACAGTGGAGCAGTAACTAAATCAAATTCCAACCCGTTATCTTTAGTGCCTTTTTCACTGCCCATTAGCACTTTTAGTCCAGCGCACTTTGAAACACACTTCTGAAGTTAAAACCCTACCTAGTATTCTGTCCTCCACGCAGGGTTGACTCGGCAGGTGTCAGCCAAACCCTTTAAAGATTCCATGCCACTGTCTGGAAGAACGCTTTTTCTGGCTCAATTTCTAAAAAAACCCACCTGGCTGTATTTACAAATGTGCAGTTCTCCTGAATCTCCAAGGATCCATGCGGTTTACAGGTCTTCAAAAGGCCCTCTCAGACAGATCTTCCAAGGCGACTATGTCGTTCCAGTATCTAGGTTCGCTCTCTTGGGAGCCACAGTGATATTACAACTAGTTGTACCAAAGACAACAGCTCTGGAGAAAACCAACCAAGAATAAATGGCTTGAGTAAACTCCACACAAATTAAACATCTCATTTACAAAAGTGTCTGTCCTTGGGGACCTTCACCGCGGACCACAATAAACCCATACCATAGAATTGAGGGAAAAAAATGCTGATAAAAAAATAAAAATTAAAAATTAAATAAGATTGGGAGGGTTTGTATTTATTCAAGATCCATTTGGGGAACTGCAATGAGCCTTGTTGTGCTTTTGTTCTTGTATTGCGATACAAATGATACATACCTTTATTATGATACGATACATCATGTAAATAAAGAATCACAATTCAGTGCCATGCGATGAATCATTCCGCCCCTTACTGAGGATACTCCTGGCATGTTTATTCCAGTGAGGAAGGCTGAACAACACAGAGACGTTTCCAAACGGTATTCTGATTATATAACAAGTACTGTGTCTGAAACAATGTGACTCGCCCAGGCATTCCGCCTCTGGATCTGAAAAGATAGATTTCGACATGATATTTAACACTAGAACTTTCAACTCTGTTGATATACACTTGCAAATATAAATACAGTAATACAGAATGATGTCGAACCTAAGCAGAATCATAATCATTGAATTATTCATTTCTCCATAGGCATTGCAAAAACCAGTTCCTAATGAAATACTGTATATATTATGGTACCTGTAAATAGTAATGGCTTATTTACACAATCTGTTGGCCTGGAAGGACCATGCTGAGGTATTCAAGAAATGCAGGCAACAGTGCCCTCTTCTGTCACAAATAAATATTACAGCTCGGGTGGCAATGGAGACTTAAAAAAAAAAAAGTCTGAACTTTCACCTTTATATTTGATTCTAAAAAAAAAAAAAACCCCAGAAGAACTATGTTTCAATTGTAATGCTATATTTTATTTATATTACAGGTTAGGTCAGAACAGGTCAGTTTTACATTGCAGATATCGTTGTTAGTTCACCAAAATACGAATAACAAATAACTGTTATTCACGTCACCCATTGCCCTGCGCGTTAGCAGTGAAACAGTAGCTTGTGAGAGCGATCGCGCAGCCCATCCTCTTGTCAGCCTCCCCCCTGAACACAACACATTCAGAATCATATCAAAACAAGTTCAGTTTACTGTGAGGCTATCATTACCATAGGGAGGGACTGGGATGGCACTGCTCAAGCCACAACACAGCACAGTATGAAAGAGAGCAATGCTGTTGCAGAGAATCCTGTACAACAAGCATGACTGAACTTGAGGAACAGGATTAGAATCCCAGTGGGAAGTGTGAAAAGACTTCTCATTGGTTATCTGAGGAATTCATATTATTATTATTATTATTATTATTTATTATTATTATTAGCACCTGTATGAACCTCTGTCCACCCCCTGCCTGTTTTTCAGTAGGACTGCACAGAAAGGTTTGTTTTCTTGCTGTGTAGCGTGCAGAGCCCAGCTTTCATTTCCAACTTTCCAACTGGGATTTTCTACTCTATTCGTTGAGCGCTTTGTAACGTGTATCGTACTAGCTCTCATGGTCTGTGACACTATGCAGGATTCACAGCCTCATATAACTATGTGCATAACCCTTAAGAATCCTTTTTAAAACCGATACAACATGCGCGTAAGTATCCACGCGACGTGGTCGTTTGTTACAAACCACACCTGTACTGTAACTCAAAATCCAGCATTTACGCTGCATGAACAATTTCACTGGATTTATTGGGACAATTTAATATAATACACACAGTGAAAGAATGGCCTTGTGAATGTGTGTGTCCAGTTTCAATATGTAAAGGCGAACCCCTGTTAAAAATGAAGTTTGCTCTCCTCGTGGTTGCTTCAGATTAAAAGCACCACCTTCCCTTCCCCCACCTGTGACACAAGAGGACCCATTTCCTTCAGAATCTGCTGTTACACCACACCCCACTTGAATTCCAACTGGGCTACTTTCTATTGTACATTGGAACTGCATGTTGATTCAATGGGCGTTGAATACAAAATATAATAGGTGATGCTAATTATTAACACTAAAGATTGAGAACTTTAGCCCTGAAAAAGCAATTAAATATACTTGCACATTTTTTTTTATTATTTCATTAGATTTGTTTGGTTTTTATTACAATGATAAAAACACATGTTACCTTTCAATGTAATGAGGTGTGATACAATTCAACAATCCCATTAGCAGTGAATGTAATAATTAAATAAATGTGACTTTAAGTTAAAAAAAAAACTAATCAAACTACAATAAATACAAGCCAGCTGTTGTTTTTTGTGTACCTGTCTAACAGTTTTTTTTTTTAAGAGGGCTAGTCTATTGATTCTCTCTTTTGCATGGAAAACTTCTTTCTTCAGTCAGTGGTGTTATGATCGTGTGTCAGAGTAACTATCAATGGATAAAACCTGATAGTTCATAATAACAAGTCATTGTACAGCCTCATGTGCTCCTAACTGCAGCTGCTCTTATCTAGTGATAGACTTGTTAGGATTTCACTTGGGAAGACACAAGGGATTTGACTCGTGTGGCATCACTGATTGCTAAAGGGCCCTCTGTAGTGTGTGGACTTGCTGATAAACCCATTGTTATTCTGAGCCGTTTGGCCCAGGAGAAACAACAGTGTTGGAATTCAATTCAACGATGGACAAAGCTTTTGGTAAGTGGTTTCGGTTCGATGTGGGACGATTACAACATTCGGCCACCAGGCAGCACTGGGTTGTGTCCCATAAGAAACTGGTTAAGCCAACAACATTTCGAAACCGATGCTGGGCTTCACTGTGGTCACTCCAAATTTTCAGATGATGATCTGCTGCTTTCCAGTGGACAGCCGTACCAGCGATAACAGGCACGGCTCAAAATAACACCTGTGCTTCTTCGGAGCCAGATTTCGTGGCTTCTCCTGTCAGTGTTGTAGGGGAGCCAGATGGCACAGGCTTGGACTGAAGAGTAATTCCTGATATTTCTAGATCTAATAAAGCTGTTCCCATGCTTGCAGTTGCTGCTCTGTGGATTGTTTCAACCTGATTCTCTTTATTCTTTACAGCAGCACTACTTGTTATACGCTCTGTCAGCTGTCCCCCTCAACAATGCTGGCAATGTGTCCTCTGTGTTCGACGCTGTAAATGCTGGTGCACCTGTTGTTGCTGATGCACTGGAAAGAGGATTGGAGCCTAAAGTAGTTACTGTGGAAGATATCTTTCCCTGAGCTGCCAAGCCTGATGACAATGTGTTACTGGGAGAACCAGCAAACACAGAGATACTTGATACTAAAGGGTTCCGCTGTGTTGTAACCTGGGAAAAACAGGATCTGTGATTGGTGTCATAAGCTGGTGTTGTCAGAGAGGTTTTAGCAGTTAATTGAGAGACATGAACAACTGGAGTCACAGCTATGGCTGGTGAAGGTGTCACCGTGCCAGATGTTGGCAGTCCATTTCTTGATTGCTGGAAAGTGTTAGCTAGGAACGGTGATGATGCCGTCCCAGCATTTGCAAGTTTTACGAATTTCCTGCTGTTTTCGTAATGGCATCCTCTGTGGAGCTGGCAGGCCTGGCTGTACTGTTTTGCGCAGGATGCAAGCTTTCTGCTACACTGGTGTCTTTTTCCTGAGCAACTGGAGTGACACCCATAAACGCTTTCTCCACGGTGGGCATTATTGAGTCTGAAGTCGTCTTGTTTGGAAATGTGTTGAATTCAGACATATTTACAAAACTGTCTGCTGTGGTTCCTGCTGATAATATCAGCCCTGAGGGGGTTCCTATTGGAGATGCGGTGCTGTGGGTCTGCTTGCTGTCAGCGCTGTCTTCTACACTTGTGCTTGTGGATGATTGCTTTGCAGGTGCTCCAGCCTTTTCAATGTTTACTTCCACTGCACTAGAAGAAGCAGACGCCAGGGACAGAACGGGACTGCTTGGTTCATTGTGAGAAGTCCCTGATGTTCCCATTAGTTCTCCGATAGTTTTTGCTGCTGCCCGCTTTGAGAATCCCTGAACCTCTGCAGCTGCCTCAGAAGTGTCAGATTGTCCTGTGCAGCCCCTGGTTGTGTGTGCAGTTCCTTTAGTTTCTCCTCGAGTTGTATCTCCTTCCACTTCAGAAGTGAATGTTTCCTCAGCAGCTCCAGATGAACCTGCACTACACATCTCCAACGATCTGTTCCCATGTGTTACATCACTCTCGTCTTCCGTTGCTTGCCCCGTGCTTGTCTTCACAGGAGTCGTTTCTTTAGCAGTTGCCTCAATCCCTTCAGTTACTGATAGCAGAGGATGTGTGCTGGAAGCTATCGTGGCATGTTCCCTACCCTCAGACTGAACTGGAATGTGTGTGCGTGTAGGGGGTGCAGCAGGAGTCAGCTCTGTAAAAGGTTGCCTGTAATCAAGAACTGGCATTAACATCTGTGCGTCCGCTTCTGCAGATAAAGGGTACGAAAGGCTGGCTTCAGAAGGCACTGTTACATTTAGTTCTGTTGGTAAAATGGTGTCTTTCTCAGTTGGCTCAGATCGTGTCTCATCTTTTGATATGAAATGCTCAGCGGCTTTAGTCTTCCCATGATCTGACTGGTCCAGAGGCTCCTGGGTAATCGCAGATGAGTACCCCAAAGCTGTCTTCTCATATGGAGTGCTGGCGGTGCTTTCTTTGTGCCTGTGGTCCACAGGAATGGATGTCTGTGGAGATGGTGTGTCCACTGATGAGGCAGACGGTGACGGCTCTCTGGTTTGACCAGGGTCAGTAGTGTACTCACTGCCAGTTGATATCCCTGAGGCTGTTGATAGTGCAAAAGACTGTTTAATAAGCAGCGGACATATGCCCGATTTTGTTGTTGAGGATAGGCTTTGAAGCGCTGTTGATGTTACAGTATCAAAAAATACAGAGTACAGGTGTTTTTTACTGAACAAATGACACAGTCTGTCTAGTGCTATTGTTTTACCCCAACGATAGAACATCAAAAGCACATGGTTTAAATCTGTCACATACATCTCATTAACAAATGATAGATTTTGTCTAGTTTTTTTTATTTTCTGTGTGTGTGTTTTTTTTATTATGGTTTTATGTTATTTTATTTTTCAAACATGCACTTGAAATCCCAAAAAGTTATATAAATGTATTATAACCCCCTTCAATATATGTGCAAATCCATGCTACTAATAATCCAGCAGCAGCTTTTAGGTCTTGCCTGCAGTCCTCAGAGTATAAAAAATATTTGATTTTTTTGTAGTATAAACCTTTAATGTACCATTTTATGTATAATATTGATTTGATTTAGTATAAATATTGACTAGTTCTGAGGTGAAGCAGAGGTTATATTTAACTCTTGAAAATTGCATCGCCCCAAGTTCCCAAGGGCTAGACAATAATTCCTTGTAGCAAATATAAATTAATTCCACGGGAAAGTAAATATTTGTATCATTATATTGCTTAATTGCTCCCAACTTCAATTAATTAAACGAGTAATAGGAAATCAATAGCCGCGACATTCTCAGGGTGTGGCGGAGACCAATACATTTTGTCATTTTGTTGCACAAGCTAGCAACATATTGAAAATCTATCTCAGATGCTGTCAGGTGCATATATGAATTTAGCAATAACATATTGGGGGGGGGGGGGGGATTTGAATGTGAAGCATAGAGCAAACATGTGGCTAATGAATGTATATGGAATGCGTTTAAAGGTGTAGTGCCTCTTGCAGTTCTACAATGATATAAGTTAGGATGTGGTAAATTGTAAGAGAATAATTCCATCAAGGGCTTCTGTGGCATTAAAAACTACAAGAGCAACGGTTATAAACTACATTCACTTTAATATTTTGGATTGATGCATCCTGTGTAATTCACTGCTGTTAATTACGACTGTGTAGTGTCAGAACTATGCAGCTATATAGTAACTACTCATGTAGTCTACATTTTAAAAGGGCTTTGCTTCAAAGCACAAGATTGAAATATCACCTGGTGTGAAACTGAACGGGACAGGGCACTATTACACCATACAGAAACTACTTGATTAGCCTTAGCTTTCAGCAAAACAGTTGATTGTAAAATTAGATGGTTTTATGCTTTTAGAGGATTTTTTTCTTTTTTTTAAAATACTGGTATGTTTCACTATGAAATGAATGCAATTCCATAGGCTTAACCAATATAGGACCATTCAGGAAATTGTTTTCCTTCAAGACAGCAACTTATGTGGCCATGCAGCTAGTCATCACACATAGTCATGTTTCATCCATTATACAGTGGCGTTGGAATAAAGGCAGCGCTCTCCATTGCTTATACAGCCATTGACGCCTCCTATGTTTTGTTTTTGTTTCGCAAATCAGTGCCACCTGGTGGCCAAACATAAGAATATCAAAATGTCCACGAGTTCTAGTTGTCATTACATACCAGTGCATGGGAACTGGTTTTCCATGCTCCAGTACACTTTGTAGGGCATTTCTTTGAAGGTTAGAATCACATCCACTTTATAAAATGGCTGCAAGTGCGAGTTCACAGGCGGATCTTCACATTTCTAAAAGAGAACAGCAATCAGATGCAAGTCGGCACTAGATTCATGTATAAATGTTGTTAGCCCAGGTGAGAAGTGTAGGGAGTGAGACACACCTTTGCTTGAAGGATTTCAGCTGTGGGGATGGTAACCTGGACAAACTCGTGGTCTTCAATCACAGAGTAGCTGGCGGTCTGCTTTACTGCAATGTGTTTTACAGTAAGGATCTCGTTGTCATACCCCCCTCTCTTAATTAATCCCATTCTCCGTTTTAGGATGTGGAATACTGTCTCGTTGGTTGGGAGAGTGGAAACTGTGGAATGCAACAGAATGTAATGAATATTTATACATTGTTATGTGATGTTTTACTTTGCTCTTTAGCCCTTAGAAAGGTACACTATGGTAAATGTCTTCCTAAGTTGAATAATACATACCCAGTGGACAGCTGGCTTCCATGCTATATGCATAATACCCACTCACTATCCAGACTGGCAGAATGTCGACTATTTTCCCCATTACCTGTAATAAAATCCTTCTGTTAATACACAAAGCTGTACCCTGCTAACGGTTTGAAAAACATTACATTAAACATTTATGAAACTGTGACCTACAGCCACAATGTGTAGAGTAGCCTCTCCTAACAAACATCTGTATCACAGCTTCATCAGGACCTCACTTCTTGATAAATCTGCTCTTTCAACACTAGATGGCAGTGCAGGGTTATGCAATTCACACATGCAAAAGACCATGGCATACTGTTTACACCATTCAAGAGCTTCCCATTATAACGTGACTAGCATTAAGCACCCTGTTAATGCCAATGGAAATGCACACGTGGCACGGCGTACCTCGGTTGTGCTGAGAATGCCTCCTCTGGCACCTTGTACTGTGATATTTGGACCCTTGGTATCGACGGTGAGCCGAATTAAACTGGCGTCCTCGACTGCTGCTACCAGCTGTCCCCTCAGAGACAGAGACCAGGGAAGCTAGGGGCGACAAAGACATCTCCAGTTTCCCCACAAATTTCATCTTATTACAGACTTCACTAATTTACAGTACCTGGCACTTTCCTCTAATAAAGGTACAAGGGTGAACACTCCCGTTGCTACCCTGTCGTCCACATCACAATTGTGTATAGTATGTTATATCCTGGTAAAATAAAAGTGAATGTGTTTTTTAAACTCTGTAGAAATGTCTAACAGACTTTAGCTGCTGGTACCATCTTGTACCTTATTGTCCCAGTTGTCTTGAGGGAGTGGTCTGGTTACCTGTGAAAACAAAACAAGGCCTCGACTTTAAGCTTGAGGATGTACAAGCACGTTTACAATATTCATCAAAGCTAATCAATGTTATCTCTTTCCTTAGTATCACAACCAAATTATAACATGGAGAAGCCCACTGGTTTTCAACACATAATAAGAACAACCTTACTTTTTAAAGCTTAAAATAATATACTGCATGGATTTGACTTTTTTTTTAAAGCATTTGTGCGTCTTTTGTACCTTGTTTTCTAAGTTAAAATCCCAATCAAATCGAGGGTGAATGTTAATGTAAATAAAAAACACATTAAAGGTAATAAAGCAGTTTATCATTTCATCTATGTTTATTACTTCTGAAGCTAATGCAGAACGTGTAAGAATTAACTCACTTGAATGTAGTCTGGCTTGCACTGAATATGCTCTCCACCTGGGGGCACTGCAACCAATGGGCATTTCATGACAAAGATTTGATTCCGAGTTCCAAACCCGCCCAGTCTCTTAATCAATTTTACATCCAGGATGTAATTGCCTTTCTGAAAAAAATAAAAATAAAGAGAAGAAACAGATATCATTTTAACTGCTGTACAAACGGACCTGAAAAATAGTTCTAAGGGGTCACTGTCCTAACACCAGTGTGACGCTGCATTAACTTTTACTGTACACATGTGCATATTGTTTTAGCATTCTGAAATAAACGCATAATACCTGGAGTTGCACAAAGCAACCACTGTACTTGACTCGGAAGATGTAGTTTCTGTCTTGATCCCTGTGGAGGGAGTAACCACAAGGAGCTAGGTGAGAGTTTAATCTGTCCAGAGAAGCCAGGTTCACTGCAGACAGGAAAACCAAAAAATGATATTAACGAGCGATGGGGGAAGTAATACTACCTGCCCAAGTAATGCAGCACTGTCAATCAGGAGAACAAAAGTAACATCATACAACTCTATAAACTTTTAGTAATCAAACTCCACAAATACTAATTGGACATTGCTATGTATGCGTATACCTAGGTTGAATACAGAGCCACCCTTGTTAATAATGGATTTCTTACCTGGAATTCTTAGAGCTCTTGAAATCCATTCGCTCAGGCCGTCTGTCCTCCTTTGTTGTAACCACAGCTCCATGTGTTCTGTGAAGCATTCAACATCCTCCTCTGACAAAAACAGGGAAATATATATTTTCTTGTAGCGAGACTTGCGTGTACATTTAAAAGTGTCTACTACCTTTTTATCATCCTTATCTATTTCCTATTTTTAGCAGGGCTGCAAGAATTCCAAAAGGTTCTCCGGAAGAACTTTGTGCAAGAGAACCATAAAAACATTCTGCTGTATAATAAATAGCCCAGAGTTTTTGGAAATGAAATGTGGTGGTTATGCTTTTTTTGTTGTTGTTTTTTTTTTTACCTGCAATGTTCTGAGGTGAACGACTGAACCAATCTGTTTTCTGAGCTTTCACCGGGAAGCCTCTTGCGAGAGGTACACAGAAACTGAAGAAGAGGAAGAAACTGAGGAGGAGAAAAAGGTTCATATATTATAAGTCTGAATGATTAGCAGATCGATGCAATGACAGTTGAAGGTATTTAGAAGAAATATTAGTATTGCATAGTGTTCATAATACAGCATCACACTGGTACTGGTGTAGCACCACTACACTTCAATGGATTACCAGCGTCTTCTGGTATTTGGTTCATGCTCTTATGATCAAATGAATGTATCAAAATATGGTTCCACTGCAATACATCTATCAATGGTTTATATTGCATGTGGAACGGTTCATTATAAGAATGCTAATGCAAAGCTGTTACGCCATTTACTGGAAGCAGTAACAAGTCACAACTGCAAAAGTTTTCTTATTGAACATTTGAAACCGTCTCAGAAAAGGTTAATAGTCATGATTTAGCTGCAATTTCAATTATGAATTTATGAATGAAATCGAGGAATAAACGTGCAGCAAAACATTGACACCGCGCTTACAATCTTAAAACGCCTAGACCATAGTGTTCCATACGAAAGACAAATGTTAACCCATCCATTGCCATACAAGTTCACTACTCTTGATCCTAAATAACACAGCATAATACAGATATTATTAACAGGTATATCTCCCAGTAACAAAGGTGTTCCGTAACACAACACCTATAAACTGACAACCCAAATGATCACAACACTTACTACATAGCTGTAAAGCCGGCACACATCATTTTTCAGTCGGGTAGGTTGCTCTTCGGGTGGAGCTGTCTTACTGGTACCTACCTGTGCGCTCTCATTGTATTTATAAGCAGCTCTGGTCAGCTGTGTTTGTGTGCAAACATCTCAAGCACCAGCAAAAGGAAACTGGAGGTGTGAGGCAGGTAACGATGAAGGAGGATCGCTGGCGGTTGTGAAAACTTGAGAGGAAGGAAGAACGTGAAGAGGCTGGGGGGAAGAGGGGGGGCATTGGTGTGCATCAAGTATGTAAGTGATAAGTAAACTGGCCCTTATCAATGTGTTTGAGTCCGGTTGTTGTTGATTATATATATTATATATAGATATATAGATATATATAGATATATATATATATATATATATATATTACCTAGATGGATTTGCTACATAAAAAAATGACCTTTATATTATATATATATATATATATATATATATATATATATATATATATATATATATATATATATATAAAATTAAAGGTCATTTATGTAGCAATCCATCTATCCAATTTACATGTGCTATTTTCATGTGGGTGTAACAAATACAATGATTTAAATCACAAACAAATAATAGTTTGCGCGGTTGTAAAAAAAAAAAAATGAACTAAAGGTGGCGGTGCTACTGAACTTTTCTTGCATATGAAAAGAAGGATCTTGCACACGAAAGATGCGTTGTCACATCTTTTGTCACAGCTTCGACTAGTAATATTTTTTTAGGTATTAATTTCAACACCAGTGACATCCTTGTTTTGAGTTGAAGAACGCCAAAGAAATACACAAATGTAATAATAATAGAGGGTAAAGCTAGTCATGAAAAAATAAACAGGTTTTTCGGGAGTTACTAGTTTCAGTTCAACAAACGTCGGTTTATTATTCAAGACAGGTAAACAATTTCTATTTGTAACTGTATCTGACAAGTGCTTAACTAAATGTGTTTAATCAACGAACTAGTACATTCTGCCTTGAAATGAATATACGCAAAGGTACATTATCCTTTCAAACACATGTCTGCTACATTTCATTCACATTCACGGTGTTTTTCGTTTTTTAACTTAAAAGAACATTCCAGCATTTTAGCTGTTTTGTTTCATGACGTAATCACGTTACGTTGTTACATATTTGTTCCCCCTTCTTTAAGGAATGTACTAAAATGAGTTAATAAAAAAAAAACACCAGGTTGTCTATGAAAAATAGATATATACGAAACACGTATAATTGAACACCATGCATTATAAATTATGTATTAAATGTAAACAGTTCAGAAAGCAGAAATTGTCTAGTTTACAGTAAAGATTGCACTGTCACTCCCCCTTTTATGAACTAGTGGAAGCTTCCAAAGCTATGAGGTAATACGCTCCGAGACACCAGTCGGACATTTTGTTTCGGAGTTTAGGTAGAAAACGGAGAGCAAGGAGGCTGCGCGGAATCGTGTTTTGCACAATTAAACTGGTCCTTTTCGATTGAAAAGGATAATAAACGACATCTTACTTCGGTATCTCGAACGCTGACAAGCCAGGAGACTGTTTTTTCCCCCCCATTTGTTTGCCTTTTAAATTGCCGCATAGAACAATAGGGTTTGTAGAAACCATTCATTGCAAGCGTGGTTGGTCAGGGCCTACGTGTTTGCGAAATAATTTTAAAACAAAGCGAACTGTCATCGAATTGTTTTTTTTTTTTGTTTGTTTGTTTGTTTTTTATTGCTTAAAGCTCTTTTGATACCTGGGGCATAATTATTATTTACAATAATAATAAAAAAAAAAAAAAAACTGAAAAGTTGGTCGGGTTGCAGCATTCATCATTTAGATCTTGTGATTGCGGGGTGAACGTTGTGTAGCTCATTTAGGGTAAAAATGGCAGAGTTATATATACGGGTAGCGGAGGATGAAAACGAGGAACCGATGGAGATCCCCTCGGAGGACGATGGCACGGTGTTACTTTCCACGGTAGCAGCGCAGTTCCCCGGGGCCTGTGGTCTGAGGTACAGGAACCCGGTCTCCCAGTGTATGAGAGGGGTCCGTGTGATGGAGGGGGTTTTGCAAGCACCGGAGACCGGCTGGGGAAATTTGGTCTACGTTGTCAACTATCCAAAGGGTAAGCTGTGCAGTCCTTAACGTATTTATCTATCCCCATAAAGTAAACAAGCCACACTATCGAGTGCATGTGCCTAGAAATACCGATTTTATTAATCTGTTTCCCCCAGTTGCTCTTAATGCAATAAAGGTAGTCTTAGATCTGCTGATTCATGCTCTGGCACTACGTCAAGTAGTAATTTTATAGCTATTCGGTTTTAAGTCTGAGAACACGGGCAGTTAAACTTGTATTTGATATTCATTCAATGTTTTTAAGCAAGCGAAACCTCACTACTGTAAGTGCTGTTTTTGTCTTGGACTGTTTTCCACCAGACTGGCAATGGAGCGAGCAACCTAGGCAATGTGTTATTGTAAGGGTCTGGCAATTAAAGAGAATGGGTTGATAATTGAAAATATCCAACACGAGGTTTATATATGTTTGTTTGTTTTTTTAAATTAAGATAACAAAAGAAAAATGGAAGAAATTGATGCCTCATCTGCAGTGAAGATAAAGAGGGCAGAACTGAAGACCTCAGATTTAATTGTTCTTGGCCTGCCCTGGAAGACATCCGAACAGGATCTGAAAGAATACTTCAGTACCTTTGGAGAAGTCCTAATGGTGCAGGTAAATACATTTGGTAAAACCTCCAGTTTTAATGTAAAATGGTATGAGTGCTCTGCCCAGATGTTTCTGAATTTGTACATTTCTTCCTCCACTCTCATGCACTCTTGGTGATTATTTTTGTTTCCAGTCTGTTGTGATCTTGTATTTAATTTATATTCTCTCTCCGTCTCCTCAGGTTAAAAGGGATTTAAAAACTGGCAATTCCAAGGGTTTTGGCTTTGTAAGATTTACAGAATATGAAACGCAAGGAAAAGTGATGTCACAGCGGCACATGATAGATGGAAGGTGGTGTGACTGTAAACTACCTAATTCTAAGGTAACTTGTTTTCTTTAAGAGTAAAGTGCACAATCGACACAGAGGGAAGCCTTGACAAGGGTCATCTTACTGCTAACACTCTTTATAAAGAATACTGTTGGACTGCCCCGTTTCAACATCCACTTTAATTCTGTAGCTTTGTTTGATTTGTTTTTAAAATTGTGTACCATGTTGGATTGGCTAACATTTGCTGATCCACTACTGTGAAATGCTGTGTTATTTACTCGTGACACTTTTTTTTGGTGGGGTAAACAGCAAAGTCCTGATGAACCCTTGAGATGCAGAAAAGTGTTTGTTGGACGCTGCACTGAGGACATGAGTGCTGAAGAGCTTCGGCAGTTCTTTATGCAGTATGGCGAGGTTACAGATGTCTTCATACCCAAGCCCTTCCGAGCTTTTGCTTTCGTCACCTTTGCAGATGACCAGGTTTGTTTCATCTTGCTATAAATACCATTGTTTCCGTAAGCTTTATTTAATAGCATATCATTTAAAGGTACACAATGTACCTTTGTGAAACTAAACTTCCTGTATTCTAATTCTTTGTTTTTTTGGGGTTTTTTCCCCCCAGGTTGCCCAGTCCCTTTGTGGAGAGGACCTGATCATTAAAGGAATCAGCGTGCACATCTCGAATGCTGAGCCTAAGCACAATAATAGTAGGCAAATGCTAGAAAGAGGGGGGAGATTTGGGAACAGCCCGGGGTTTGGGAACCAGGCGGCGGGGTTTGGTAATGGCAGAGGGAGTGGAGGTGGGTTGGGGAACAGTCCAAACAGTAATGTGGGGAGTGGGATGAATTTTGGTGGTTTTAGTATTAACCCAGCCATGATGGCTGCTGCTCAGGCAGCTTTGCAGAGCAGCTGGGGGATGATGGGCATGCTTGCCAACCAGCAAAATCAGTCCGGGGCCTCAGCTAGTACTCCAGCAGCTCAGGGCAATATTCAGAGGGAGCAACCCCAGAGTTTTGGTTCTGGAAACGGCAGTTATGGCGCAAACCCTTCAAGTTTAGCATGGGGGGCGGCAGGATCAAACTCTGGCACAAGCAGCAGTGGGTTTAATTCAGGATTTGGTTCAAGTATGGAGTCAAAATCCTCTGGGTGGGGAATGTAAACTTTTTTTTTTCTGAGGCTTTACATTTAGAGATTATATGGTAAGTATTTTGAAAGATTTTCCAGATCCATTTCTGATATGTCCTAGGTAATTTAAATGACATACTATTTTTTGGCCTTTTCTTTTTGTAAAA
Organism: Polyodon spathula; assembly: GCF_017654505.1. Taxonomy (NCBI): domain Eukaryota; kingdom Metazoa; phylum Chordata; class Actinopteri; order Acipenseriformes; family Polyodontidae; genus Polyodon; species Polyodon spathula. Next base: position 6,662,995 of record NC_054549.1, on the reverse strand, counting down.
GAAAACCTGAATGTTTTGTACATTTGACTAAATCTACAAAAGATTAATGTACAGAGTGGTTGAAAGAGAGTCAGTGTTTGCCAGGATGGTAAACTGCAACACTCTGTGGTTTAAAAATGTTTTGTGTTTCCCTGGTGAAACTGAGATTGTGGCAAACCAGAGTCTCTGCATGCATTGTAAAAATATTGATATTTCAAAAATTGCATAAATACCCCCCCCCTCCCCATGCTTTATATATTTTCCATGTATCTTGTATTGTAAGAATCTGGTTTCAGACTTCATTTAAGGTTTTTTTGCAGTTTCTTTTAAAGTTTTATAGAAAACACCTTAATTAAAATCTCTCTGCAGTTCATCTCATTTCCAATATGCCTGGAGGAAGCGCTTCACTGGCAGCAATGTTCGAGCAATCTCGGTATCAGTACCCTTCTTCCCATGTCTAAATGCTATTGTCATCAAAGAACACAGCTTCACTCTGCATAAACTGTGTTAGACGGTGGGTGTTGCATTTTTCTCCTATTTCATGGAATCATATCCGCTGTAAAGCAAGGTTGTGATGTGAAAACGGGAGAGCTTTTGAGACGCTTAAGAACTTTGATTGGGATGGATTGTTGGTGCCACGAGTGAGAGGCTGGTATGAGCGGAGCAAAAGCACGTGTGGAAAGAACTGGTTGTGCATTTAAAATAAAGCCATTTAAGAACTGTACGAGATACGGCTCATTCCTGTGGCTTTGGTGAGCGAGTGTGAACGGCGCAGCAGTTGCAAGGAAGGTACGAGTGTTTCTAACTTCATCAGAGGACGTCCGTCTGTCTTGAGAGAGACTAGATTTTTTTTTTTTTTAAACTGATCAAGTGAAAAAGTAGTTACAAATGTAGTGGAATGTGTTTATTGATCTGAATATGTGTATCTTTTCTTGCTATATTATCTGATGTGAATGCCGTGTGGTGTGTGCTTTTGTTTTCCTGTTTTGAACTGTAAGTGTGGAAATGTGATCTGATGCTGATGGAGGCTGTGATGAGAACACTGGGGGAGCTTGTGGTGTGCAGCTGTGTGTGCCAGAATCTAATCAAGTGAGCTCAGTGTGTCTCAAGGAGGATGAAAGTCTGTAAGAATTCCTTAAAAGGGGCAAATGTTGCTTTTGTTAAGTGTTTGTGTTTGAATGCATTTTATTTGATTTGTCATTTGAAGGGAGTTTATTAAATAAAATTCATTTCAATAGGTTTTATTGTCTTAATTTATTTTAACTTTTCTCTTTTACTTGAGCCAAACACACAAACTTATTTAATTCGCACATTTAGGGACCTTGGATAAGGAGTGATCTGTCCCATCATGGACCCAGGTTCACATCTGTACCAGGAAGACCCATCATTTTTCTGAAGGCCATTGAAGACCCAAGTCCTAAGGATTGTTGGTGGTCCCAAACTAGCTAATGGTGGATAGTAGCCCATTCCCTCTTAAAATAAGCCTTCCTCCACTTAACCAGACTTTGGGAGCTCTCCTTTCACATACTAACGGACAATTCATAGAGCTGAACTGGGGAGGGCAACAAAGAGTCATGAAATTAAATCTTTTAATGCTGTACACAGGGGGTAAGTATATATGCTTAGTTGGTGGGTGGAGGCAGACAGTTTGGGAATCTTGTATTTCTGTGAAAGACTTCATACTGTGGCTAACATACTCCCTGTGTAACTTAAACATCTGTTCGTAACATTTTTTTTTTTTTTTTAAATCCTTAAAGGCTATGGGTTTTGTATTGTGGCAAATCCATGGAATGTGTTCTTGCATCTGTTAAGGTTCTTGCTAAAGTGTTTTGAGATCAATGAGTGAATTCAACTCTGCTGAAAAAAAGTACAGCGATGTATGTATAAATCTGTTTAATTGTGATTTAAACACTTATTTTACAAAGTGGCCTATATCGGAGACCCTTTTATTTTTCTAGTGTGAATTAAATAATTAAGTAAATGCTGTGCGATCAGGCCCCTTGTGCTTTTCTTCTAAATATTAAAATAAAACATGGCCCTTTTAAATTGTGATCCAAATCAGTAACTAATGTCTTGAGTTACAAAAATGTGCTGCTGATAAATTTTGTATTTCATCACCATGTTTCAGTTTGAGGGCATGATTGTACAGAAGGTTGAAGGGGTTGAGAAGCTTTTATTTGATTTAATGTATAGGCTGTACTTTTTGAGTGAACGCCTGCTGTTTAGGACCCCTTTTGTAAATGGGACATGTTGTCCCAATGGGTTAATCTGGTGAGAAAAATGTTAATAAATTAATAAAACTTGGGTTACTAATGCTGATCCTTTTATTTGCCGTTTCCTAAAACAAAGCACATGGAAGTGCAGTAAATTGTTGCAGGTTATGCAGTTGTACTTTATCTGGAAGTTAAGCCACTGTGCAACACCTGCTTAGTCCCTTGTCAAATATGGTATTCCTCTAGTGAAGCTCACTTTCTTCACAATATCCCCTACTACTTAACAGTGACATGTTTTAGGGTTATTTGTAAGCCAACAGCAACTACAGCCCATATTTACATTAAGGTCCTTGCATCATTTTTTTTTTTTTTTTTTTTTTTTACCAAATAAAGTGGAAATGTCATTAGCTAGATGCTTTTAGTACTAATGAAAAAGCTTTAACTACATCTCACTAATGGTGCCTAAATTGCCAGAACAGAAATAATGTGTTAAGTTAAAATAGTCTGTTTTGAATTTCCCAGTTTCTTAGTAGACTGACTTGTATTTAAAACTTGCATTGATCTCTTTCTGCTGTTGATTTAAAATTCCACATTAGGCTATTTTTAATTGTTTGACTGCTTAATGTGCATGCTGATATGTGGATCATTGTGTTCTGCATTTGCTCACTTAGATCTTAAAACTGCATGCTAGTTCACACGTTGTCAAGCCAACTGTTTTTGTGGCATTTCTCTTGAAAAAGCTATACCCTTCTTACCTCTTGTTTGTTGTTACTGATTTTTAATATGCAATGTAACTTCTATCAATAACACCACCAGGGACTGGCCAATTAAAGATCCCACCAATATCTGTCTCGGTTCAGAAAAAAACCAAACACTTTTTTGCTTTGATTTTCATTAATATGATTTATATGTTACTTTTTTTCTTTACATAGTACATATGTGCTTAAAGTTCAGAAAGATTACACTTTAGAAATGCTCTTGTTCACACACTTAGTTGCTGAATGTTAGCAGGTTGAGAAAGTCTTCCAAAAGAAGTTTTTGCAGGGAGTCCTTTCTTTGGGTGGGTATTGATTGAAGATTGATCTCTCACCAAGCTGGGATTCTTTAACCTGATCAGAGTCCAGAGCTGCCATCTCTTTCCCCAAGATGTTGAAATCAGACAGTTCGGATAAAATCTTCAAAATGAAGTCTTTCCTTTCTTTAGCGAAACCCTGAAAGAATGAACATTCCATAACAATGAAATAAAGGGAAGCAGATACGTATATGCAACTGCAACATTTTAATAATAAACTAACGGAAATGTATATAGTAGACAGCTACATACATACAAAAATTGCATCTCTGTCCCTACAATAGCTTTGTTGTGCCCTGTCCTTGTAGCTGATGTTTTGATAGCAAAACTTAAAATGTTGTTATTTAAGCATTAAGTGATTAACCATGATCTGTAGCCTTTGCCTTAAGAGGCAGAGGTATAGCTGCATGTTTTAGAGTACATTAGAAACCTTCATTTGTTTGGATGCGTGACCATTGTATCCTATTGTCCTCATTTTTGCACCACACTTAAAAAATGGTACTTTTTTTTTTTAAACTCAATCTCCTGCAAGTATCAATTTACATATTGTACAATGATTTACTCACCCCATTGTTATACTGTGCCCACGTCTCCTCAGCAGGCATGGCTATCGCCGCTGTCGCACTCCAAGCTACGAGAATCAGAGGAAATACACTCGACAGCAGTTGCATGTTGGCCACAGTGAACTTCCAGCAAATGTGCTATTTGTAATTTGTCGCAGTTTCCATCTTTTTATACTATATCCCACAAAAGGCTCTGACGCACACCCTGAAGCAGTTAATTAGGCAAATTATGCCTTTAGCCATTAACCATCAATTCCAGGAAATGAATAAATGAACTAGATGAACATACATTTAAAATACACTTAGCATCTTAGCTTGCTGCTTTCTATTTTCCATATTAGTATATCTTAGAGTACTCTAGTATTTAATTCAGTAATACATGACAATGAAAGTATGGATTGGGTAGTGCAATAGGGATGTATGTGTTTTTGTAGTGATTCTGACATTTTAAAACTTAGAAATTCAGCCAGTTAATTAAAGTGTTAGTCATATTAGGACTGGCGTTTTGTTATATACTCCATGCCAGTATTCATTTAAATGTATACAATAACAGGTTATTTGAAAACCACTTGTCCCTAGATGTTACTGAGTGTCCTGGAAGAAATTTCTAGAAATGATTTGCTCCCCGCTGTTTTAGCTAATTACTACAATTAAGCTAAATTTCCACAAGGAAGTGGTCTAATGACTATTGTTTACTGTTCCTTTTCATTATTTACATCATTCCTGAAAGGTCATACTTATTTTATTTGTCGATTTCTGTTTAGTTCCTAAATTAGAATCGGAACAGGATTTTGGTTTGCGTGCTCCACATCTACAATGTTCTTTAGACAGAATTTATTAAAGTATTATGACCTTTAGCAATTCGTTTTAGTTGTTTGTTCAGGCAGTCTGCACTGAGAATAAGAATCATTCTGGTCAACACTTGAAGAAACACACAAAGGAGGAAGACCACTGTTGAAACAGCATACTCAAGAAAGGTATCCAGAACAAGAACTGGGCAGCAGTAACTCAGCTTCGTACTCAGTGAGGTCCCAGTAAGAACTGAAACGCCTGTGCATCAATAAGCAATCAATGGTAGCACTTTAAAATAATAGCTGCTCAGTCATATGAATTTCAATACAGCTCAACAGAATTGCACAGGGCTAACACTGATTTTTTTCTAGTGAAGATCATTTAAAAAAAAAAAAAAAAATCAAAAAATTAATAATGCATATCAATGGAACACAATAGCAGCTAATGTATTGGAATTCATAGTAGTTTGCAGCCATTATGTTAAATTGCAGCACAATTAATATACACGTCATACCGTCTCTCTATATGTAATGTTTTGTTCTGAGGTGTTTTTCGGTATCCAGTAAGATTTGATGGTAAGGAAAAATGAAGCTGCTAGCTTCATCAATTGGTGCTGAAATGACTACAAGCATTTGCCTAAATGGCTTGAGGTTTATTGGCTGTGGATTGTAAAGATTACTGATTAGCTGCCCTTACAATGTAAAGCAGAATAAGGATATTTCCCACATTATTAACTGAGACAATATAGGGTCAGCACTCTAGAAAATGAACAATTACTGCATAAAACTTTTTTCCTTTTTTTATAACTATAATTAAAAATCATAAATCAAGCAAATAATATTTTATATTTATTAACAAAAAAAAAACATAATGCAAAACAATTATTTACAATTGGATAAGTGCGGTGCAAATATTTTTCCACTTCGTGGTCATTTTATCACAAAGACACTCTACCAAGCTTAGAATCTTGAAATAAGGCTGCTTTCAATTCACCCTAATATTATCAAATACATGTTCTGTTATGTTCATATTTTCAGTTTATACTATCAATAATATCCTTTGCAGATGACATGAGATACTGTCTCCTCTGCTAAATGCTGGAACGTTGGGTTCAGATAGCTGATGACAGTCATAATGCAGGCACTGCCCACTGTGTTGGGTATGACCGTATACCAGAGAGGTTTTAAGCCATATTGGAGTCCTCACCTTCATCCATTCCAGACTCCAATGGAGCATCACTCTTTTTTTTGCTTTCCCACCAGCCTTCTTTCTTTTCTCCTTCTGTTCTTGGTTACTGGAAACCAGTTCCTCGCTCCTTTGCGTGATAAAACTGAACTGCAAAGCAAATCAAGTATTAACGACTGTGAATGTAGCTGAAGAACAGAGGCAAGGAATATTATTATTGCATATTCTTGGCTCGCAACTTTTACCCTGCTTAAAATGGACTGAATTAAGCTGCATTACGGCTTTGTTTCATTACTAAAAAAAGATATAATCCGAAAAAGTTCTCTCACCAAAGCGTTGCTTCTCCTGGCAGTGAGTTTCACATCTTCAGCATTTACTGTGGTTCTCTTTGCATGCCTGAATTAAAACCGTTGCACAAGATCTCAAGTTAGAAACACAGAATGCAAAACAAACCAGATGAAGAAAATTACTCAGGAAATCGCCTAATCTCTAAAATCACAGATATTAAGTGTATGTATTGATAAAGAAACATTTTTATTTATATTTTTACCCCATTTGAATTGGTAAGGAAATGAAAATAGGCTACTTATTAAAAATATTGTAAAAATTTTTTTTTTTTTTTTTTAATTTTAATATTTTTTTTTTTTTTTATTATTATGTATGGAATTTGTAATTTTAAAATCCATGTTTATTAATATATATATATGTGTTATTTTTATCCTAACCATTGCAAATGCTTCATCACAAAGTCCTCTGTTTGAAATTTTTTTTAAATAGTTTATATTTAATTATTTATTTAATTGATTTTTTTAATCCGCATTTGTTTTTGTAATTAATATGATAATTTTATTTCCACCCAATTATTTTAAAAGATTTTTTATTTTTTTATTTTATAGTTTTGCAACCTTTTAATATTATTTTATTGATAATCTAATGTACGTCACGTTTATTTTTTACAATATGCATGCAGCCTTCAATTGTGTATAGCAGACCCATTACCTAATTAAATTATATAACTGTTAATAAAACGTCAGTATGAACTCAGTCCATGATGTTCGACCTTAACAAAATTGTAGCTCTGGTGAAATACCTTGTCTATTTACTTTATAAAATTGTGACCCATACTTTAAATTTCAAATGAACCATTATAAACACTGGGGAGAACTTACCGAACCTTAAACCCTTCTTGAAGAGGTGAAAGGTTAATGGTGAAAAGGAGGAGATTTTGGAGGGAAGGCTCTTTATTTGTATCATCATTTGCTCCTACCTTGCAAATGCTTCAAGGTCTCTGGCAAAAATCTCTATAAATAAAAGAACAAAAAAAAATTAACCAGCAGGGAAAATAAGTAAAATAAATGTTTTTATCAAACATTTAGAAATAGCTGAAACATACTACTGTACCTAGTAATCACGAAAAGCCCCGAAACAACTTTAAACTGCCTGAAGCCTTCAAATTGTGTATAGCAAACGTAATGTTTTAAAGTCAGTATCCTCAGTCCATTATGTAGACTTTTAATTGTATGCTCTGGTTAATACCTTGTATATTTCTTTATAAAACAGTATGATCACTTGATTTCAAAAGCATTTTTTACAATGTCAAATAACAGAAGGAAACCTTGGTTTTCATTGTGTGCGTCTGACTATTTTGAGTGAAACTGTTCTTGTAAGTTTTGAGATTAGATGTGGCCTTGAGATAGCAGAGAAATACAACCTCTATTAGCTTATCTGTCATATAATTTCACATACTGAATGTAGTCAGCACTAACATTTATACTCTCTGTCCAGCATGTAAAAAAAAATAAAAAAAAAATAGACCCCTGCTTAAAATTCACTTTAATGCAAAAGCCCAGTTTCAGAGCATCACATTGTTTGTTGGGCTTTGACCAAATTTGGTATTTTAGTCTGTTTTGGACAAGAGGCACTAATGGGGGAATCATTCTCATTCCACCAATTTGAGAAATTATATTCACTCACGCCTTTTAAATCACTGTGACTGAAACTGTTGCCTGTTTGAAAGAAGCCCTCAGCAGGTCATTCTCATGCAAAATGAGTCTGATTGCATTGAAATGATTTTTATACAAATGCTTGGCTGCAAAGACTTGGTATTTCTTTTCCACGCTTTGCCACCTGTGTGCGTTGGTGTCAATGTGTTCAACATGGCTGAGAAATTTATACGCTCCTTTGGAAACTCATACATTTCAAGCCAGCTAACACCAGCATTACCATTTCCTTTGACAAGCGGCATAATACTAGTTATTAAATGGAACGGAAGCACCAGCACCAAATAATTTTATGTAAATGTTAAAATTTCAAGTCTTCCAGGTCGACTGTTAAAAAACTAAGAAACATAAAAAATATGTATTTTCTCCCCTATAAATTGGTAGTTTCTTCCCCCTAATTAATGTAGCCCTCTTTATCATACGGACTAGTTAATGGCAAGTGGGAAAACATGTAGTTTTTATCACACCATTTCTGATTAAGAGAGGTTCTAGAACCTCAATACTTTCATGTGTTACTCTTTACATGTTGAGTGTGGATTACTGTAAATAACTTGTGTTTAAAATGCTAAATTTGCATTCCATACTGAGAGCTAACACTCTCTACAGCTCCCTAGTTCCCTTTCACTATCAGGACAGTCAGACCCAAACCTACAAAAACCTTTAGATTGTTACTGATCACTTATCACCACCTGAGCTTGTACACTCGTCTAACAAAACTCACAGTAAAACCTGGAATAGATCAACCAGCTACAGCATGCCATGGGATCCATCTTCCTATCCCTAATAAGAATATAACCTGCACATTGTCTTAATCAATAACAATATCTTTAAAAGCTGTCCTGATTAGGACTGTCTGGTAAAACATCAGGAGCCTTCTTTTATTCAAGGAGGTAACCCGAACTCACCACACTGTCTGAATGTAGTTTCCGCAATGGCTGCTATGGTTTGCTTGCGGAACTCCATGTCTTTGTCTTCTGCCACTTCTTGGCACAAGAGGCCAGTAGTGTAGTGGACAGCAGCTTTCAGCCTCTGTGAATAAGCACTTAGGTGAAGGTAAAGCACCTGTGTCCCATGAACACTAAAATATAATCCCTTGCTTTCTATTGTGTACATTTTTCCATAGTTAAATCTTAAATTTAAAAATCATAATCCAGCTGGTTTACATTCCTCTCCCTCCTTGAAACCACCTCAACACTTACCCAAGGATTAACCTAGCCACATTTTAACTATGGCAGCTCTATCCTTACTGTAGCTGTTTAAAAAATACAAAATAACAACAACAAACAACAACTTGGATCATTTAGGTACTGCCCCTTACACAAATAATTACACAAAGGTTCACAAAGTGGCATATCCTAGGATGATTATGTTATTAATTATGGCACCAATATCCTTTAGACTTTTAAAAACAATAACTATAAAGAAGAAAAATGATAATTTGTGGGGTTTTGCAACAAATAATTGTGCAATAGCTGCTTTTTGTTTTACTTTTTAAAAGTCACGATCAAATAAGTTATTCTTATATATTTTGCCAATTAGTTTTAATTTTAAAACAATAATAATGCAGAGGGACGGTCAGAATTATTAATAATGTCACCACAGACGCATTTGCTTGCGTGCTTGCGTACTTGGTACCCTAGTATGAACACTGATGCTGACACGGCTGCCTGTAGGACGGTAAGTATATTAGGATGTCGTTTTAAAATGCGAAATGACATCATTTTTAAGTTTTGGGAACGGCCGCGTATGCAGCGATACACCCCTTCTTGCAGCTAAAGTTAATTTCTGGTAATTAAATAACAGAATATCGACCTACGTTTAAACTTTAAGTAAGTTATTTCACAATTCTCACCTGAGTCCGAGTAAAATTCCTCTGCTCATCTGTGTCTTCCATTACTATTCAGGTTTTTGGCACCAGCATTTAATTATTTGTAAATAAGAGTATCAGTATTATGATTCCTGCCCCATCACCAGTTGCTGCTGGTCTTCAGATGCTTTTCAGGTATGGACACAAGACTGCTATTGCCCAGCAGTTTCTCCCATTCCAGGTTTTAATACAAGCCTGATGGTTAGCTCCAGTGTATAGCTACCAGCCCAGGTATCTCTTATTAAACACATTGTAAAACCCGGAATGGATTCAAGTGCCATGCAATGGGAGTCCCGTCCCGTGAGATGATTTTTAGCTGTTGTGTAAGTCTAATAAAAGGCTAACATACTGTCAAACCAATGTGTCAGTTCTGAACATTTTACATTCAGAATGCTTTCTGCCTTGCATGACCACTCCATCTGCAATGTAGTGTGAATGATACACAGTAAGCATATGGGTACTGCTATGCTTGTAAACAAGATAATGTCTGTGTGTGTGTGTGCTTACTGTATTAGAAGACTCCTTAATATGACTTCCTTTTCTATGAAAAGCCACAAAGACCTGTTTGATAAGACAGCAAAACTAGGCAGGATTTTAGTGAGGAAAGAGATTCCCCCATCCCCATCCCCATCAACTCGTTACTTGTGAATCAATTTTTGATTCCTATTTTAATACAGTGTTATTATTTGCAGGTGTCAGATGGAATGGAAGGGAGCAGCACAATGTGTTCAGCAGGTGAGCCAATCAAACTGTTTTATAAATGATGAAATTGGTTATTCACAAGCCCCACCTGTGCTACTAAGTTTGAATGAACTGATCTAAAGTTTTGTGTATCTGTTGGTTCAAGTTTCATTTGTTTTTAATGCTATACATTTTGGTGTCTGAAACTTCCCTAAATGTTTGACAGATCTTTTCTTGAAAGTGTCTGTGCACTCAGCTCCTGTGATGTTAACAGCCTATTATGTGCAACATTTAATGAATGTAGGGTCTGTGATCTTTTAAATGGAATGATTGTACTGCATGTCAATTTGTAACATGATATTAGAAATGTCCTATATCTTATAACAACTTATATTGCATTGTCTAAAACTCAAGCTAACCTTGCTGAACGCATTATGTGTGAGAAGAGTGAAGTGCACCACTGGAGAAATCTGATCAGGCACCTCATTCCGGCAGTTAACAGAGTGGAAAGTCATGTTTCAGTAGTACCTTCTAGACAGGTGTGGCTGGTTGTGGTCGGGATCATTCTGTGCATTTCTGCTCTTGCATGGGGAGCATGTGTAAAAAATGAGGACATGAAGGACTCTGAAAAGGGGTAGGGTTATGTAAAAACTAGTCAAGCGTGCGTCAAACTTATATACACTTGTTTCCCATCTTGCCTGAGTGCTGGTAGACAATTTACCATATTTCAAGTTAATTGGATTTTAAGTGGTGCTTTTGATATGGTGCTGAAAGACAAACTGTAGGTCCACAATCATGCACTCAAGGGCTGCATAACCCAAACAGTACCACTACCGGTCCTTGAACATCCCAAGGACGATACAATCACTATTTGCTCTAAAATGTTCACAGAAATAAAGACTTTTTTTTTTCCAGAACCAATAAATCAACCAAGCATTTGACTCCTTTTTGAATGGACTATTCAGAAGTGAAAAGCGTATGTGTGTTTATGAATGGGTTCTGCACACCCTGTTATTTTCTCAGCTAGCTGTTTCATAACGTACCAGATGCCTGCAATTTGCAAAACAGGTTTTGTGCATGTGTTTTATTTATGTATTTCATCTGTGCATTGTATTCATGTCAGCCTCTTTTATGCATCTCCAGCCTGAGTGCTCTTATTCAGCTCCTCTGAATTCCACAGCTTTCTGAGACCCTTATTATTAAATTATGTATTTAAAAAAAAATCTTCTACATTCCCCTGCTGTTAAGAAGGCATTTTAGGTTAGAGCTTTCAAAGTAGAGGCGTATTATTCAGCATTGTGTTTGTTATTCATGTTTAGTGAGAAGTTAGATTCGAGACTGTTTTGCTTATTTGTAAAGTAGGATAAAATATTTCCGTTTTCCTCTAAACTTTTGCTCTTATTCATCGGCTTTCTCATTGAACTGCCCTTCTGTTTCACAGGGTTGGTGCTTCTCTAAGGCATTAACAGCCCTCAGAGTCATGAAAGACAACGACCTTCCCCAGGGAGATCCAGCAATTACCTGCTGGAGAGGAGAAAGTTAGAAGCCGTCGGAATCCACGTCCAGTTAATGGTCAACCAGAAGTTAGTTCTAAATCGTTTTCAGCTTCTCTTTCTATAACCCTCCACGCTTATACCTGGGACTGTGTTTTGTATTTGGGATACACAGAGGACAACATCTAATTAAAGAGGGATTTGAATCTTTATTTAGCTTTAGAAGAATCTAACGCATTGCGAGCGTTCAGTTTAATCCACGATTACAGCTGTAAGCCGGCAACATGACTTTAGAAAACAAGTGTCAGGTTTTAGAGTCAAAACCTTTTGACCTGATTGAAAAAAAAATAAAAAACACACACACACACCTGAACCTACAGTCGCTACTTAAGTGCTGAAAAGCAAAAGCAGCTACAACATTTTGTTTAGAGTTTATTGTCCACATTTATCCATATCCTATTAAATATTCGATCAGCATACCTTCTAGACTGTTTTTCCTCATACAATTCTATAATAAAAAATTAAAGATATTTCTAAACCAGGTGATGGATTTTGATTTGGTTTAAAATAAGGAATGTGTGAGATGCCAAGTCAGGTGGTGAGAGCTTCCAGCTGCCTGTGTGCTGTGGGCCGGCCGCTCGCTAGGCGTTGTAGGAGGAAGAGGACACGTTGCCTCCGTGGCCAGTCCAGTTTGTGTGGATGTACTGCCCAGGTTTAGTCAGCAGCTCATAGGTATGGGCGCCAAAGTAATCTCTCTGGGCCTGTACAGGTGAAAGAAGAAAATCAAAAACATTTTTCAATGCTTTAGTGCTTCCATTAACTATAGTTCCTCCTTGTGGACAATATTACCTATGACACCCAGACAAGTTTATCGGTAGCAACCACAATTAATTATATAGAAATGAAATACTTCTGCACTATAACAGGGTGTGGCAGTTTATCCACCTACTACAGAACTATTACAAATTTATATAATATATACACACACACACACACACACACACACACAAATCAACTGTAAGGAAAGTGGATGTGAAAAATCTCAAATTCAACAACAGGTAGCTATTGTGATGTACAGCAGTTACAAGTGAATCACTGCAAACGTATGTGCCCTGACCTGGAGGAGATTGGCTGGCAGCATGTCGTGTCTGTACCCATCGTAGAACGAGAGCGCCGTGGTGAAGCAGGGCATGGGGATGCCCACCTGCACTCCAGTGCTCACTGCGTGGCGCCAAGACGCCTGAGGGGAAGAGGGCAGGGAGTGACAGCAAGCCAATAACACACTGCTACAAGAAACACCGAACTAAAGGAAATGTGTTCCAGTGTATTCCAAATGGCACACGTCCACACAACTTGCAAGAAGCTACACAAGAATAAACCTAAGCTATCCACAGTCAATCATGCACTAGTTATCTTCCACAGGGTGTCCCGTGCTGGACTGTTCACAGTATGGTCTGATATACAAAGCTAGACACTGAGTGTAAATCAGAGTCACTTAGCTCAGTGTGCCCCTGTGCTTGTTGCGCAGTCACACTGCAGCGAAGGAAAGGGTTGATTCATTTGCTACCTGGCAATCCTGAACCGCCTTTCTGAAGAAATCATCCAGAAGCAGGCTCTGCAGCTCAGAGTTCCTATCAAATGCCTCCTTGATCTTACCCAAGAAAACACTTCAAAAAAAAAGAAAGAAAAAGGGTAGTCACTATTGTGTTTTATAAACTTTTTTAAGCCGACTGGTCCCATATCAGGTGAAAATTCATGTGTTTAACATCGGCCTGTATGTTGCACAGTTTTACCCTGCATTCTATTATGACCAATACAAAAAAAAAAAAAAAGATCGATTCCACTTTGGCTTTTGTAGTTTCCTGGGCAAAAAATGAGCTGTAAAATTGTTAAGTTATCTTCTTTCTCCAACTCCCTTTGAGAAGTTCACAACCCTGTATATTTACTCATCTCCCCAGCAGATATAACTGATGCCTGCCCCTGCATTTCCTCATTAGAGTATTTCACAACTGAGCACTGCCAAATACACATTGTGCAATTTTTTGTGGTCTGAAGCAAGGTTTATATCAAACTTTCTATTTTTTTATTAAAGTACAGTGTGGATGCAGTTAATTTACATCCTCCAGGGAATCAGGAACACTTAACCTGCCGCAGACCTTGGATAGAAGCAGGTTATATGAGGTCATATGATTTCTCTCACAAGAGGGCAGACCTATATTTGAGATGTTTCAACAAAGCTCCTTTTTTTTCCTCCCTCAGTGGCTTCCTGGTAAACTGTACATGTTATTTGTATGTGTTTTCAAGCTATTTAACCCTTTCATGCATGCCGAACTCCTATGGGAACGATTAAAAATAATCTCTTCTAGTGTTTATATGGGGACTTATACAAGACACATATGCATGATGACCTGTATGAGAATGCAATTTTTCTCCATATAAAAGCAATGGAATAAAATGTCACTGAAAAATATATTTGTGTCCAACACTTCATGCATGAAAGGGTTAAGTTAATGCAGAGTAGTTTGTTAAAACACCTATCCTATGAAAAACAAAAATGTTTCATTTCCCTGTTAAAATGCTATATTTTGGGATTTAGCATCTTGGAATGTACGCTCTTTGGGGAAACCTCGTGCTATGCACGTTTAGCGTGCGTTTCTGCTGGTAACTACAGACTCCAGTATGCAGCAAACAGACCGGAGTGTGAAAAAGTGTTGTGAAAATGAACGAACCCTATACTCTCACCTCCTGATGATGCAGCCTCCCCTCCACATCAGAGCGATCCCACCATAGTTGAGCGACCAGCCAAACTCTTTGGCTGCCTGTCGGAGCAGCATGAACCCCTGGGCATACGAGATGATTTTGGAGGCATAGAGAGCCTGAAACACACAGCATGGTGTTTATAATTTTGTTACACAGCAAGAAATAAAGGAAGTAGCGCAACCGAGTCAACATTCTTAAAGGGGCGATTCAAACATACCTGTCGGATGTCCTCAAGGAACGCCTTCTTATCTCCTTTAAATTCCGCCCCTTTGGGTCCTTTAAGGTTCTTGCTGGCTTCGACTCTTTCCTCTTTCAGCGAGGACAGGCATCGTGCGAAGACCGCCTCGCCTGGTCAAAGAGAGATCCCGTGTAGATTACTGACAAGGGGCGCGCTAGATCACAGAGCTGGCACTGCGCATCAAATCTGTAGTTAATAAAACATATTGACCATCCATTCTGGAGAAGTGTTACTTCTGCGAGTCTCATCGCAGTCAGAATTTCAACACTACTCATTGCTTTAATTACATTTCAACAATACTAGGCTTGCCTAATTAAATTAAAAAAAAAACTGCCAGTCGAGCATGACTCTGAATATGCTGCTCATTGAATTGATAAACGCAAGCCACAGTGTATGAAGAAAGTGACTCTGCAGCCCATTGTAATACACGAGAAAAAAAAAAAAGTGTGCTTACTGTAGTAGCTCCCTGATTTAAAGAAAAATACTCCCTTTTGTGTATTTATCATCCATACAATATTACTGGTAAGAATTGTTAAGAAAAGGAGAAAAAAAACATGATTATGCATGAAAAGCCTAATTTACCTTCTACTTCTAGAGACCATAGCACCATCCAAAGAATGCTTGCAATGCAAAAATCTGCAGCTTTTACAGTGGCTTGGTAATTCCAGTGGGTTCAGTGCCAGACTCTAACCCTACCCCCCACAGACAAACACACAATACTTGCATTACTGCATTGTCTGCAGAATAACATTGTCTTTTGTCAGTGTGCAGTATTTGTAGTTTTTTTTTTTTGACATACCAGAAAACCTCCAAGATGCGCAGTCTTTCTCAACTGTGTTAAAAATACCCAGCCCCAGTTCTCAGGGAGAGCGGTGTCAAATACTGTTAACGGGACTACTTTGAAAAACACAAAGAAGAGGCTGTTTAGCTGGAACCACTAACGGGGAAGCTCAGCTGGCAGTCTCAGATATAGGCTTTGAATGAGACCTCCCCCAGCCTCATCCTGGAGAAAACAACAAGGTTGTTTATTATATTGTTAACAAACAACACTGGAGTACCAGAGAAGAGAAGACCATCCCAGTTAAAGATGGTGTGGTGTTAGGCTCAGCTGTCTCATTACATGGTCAAAGAGCCTTTCTGGGAAACTTGTTTGTGATTTTAATGGCTACTACTGTATAAGGACCATCATAAAAGGCAAACAATTGTAATTTGCAGAAATCAGGCTTGGTGCTACAATGGTTTCACGTTTCACCTTCTGGATCACAGAGCAGATTTGTGGTCATGTGACACTATTAGCCAATAGGGTTACAGGTTTCAATCTAAGCGTTTACCTCAGTTTCCTTCTAAGCAAAATATTGTACGACAGGGTTATCAATACAGTGCCAATGAAATAAATGACACATCACAGGTATCAGCACATAGACTGACCATGGGCAACATCCACAGCATGGAGGACTATACAATGCAAGTTTTGATCATGCACAGCATTAGGACCAGTCTTAGCTTGAGTTTCCAGTGAAATGATAATCTGGGTGCTAACCTATTAAAGTGACTGGCGTGCCATACTCCAGTGCAGAGATAGCAGTCCACTTCCCTGTGCCCTTCTGTCCAGCCGCGTCTCGGATCTTGGGCAGCAAGTGCTTGTTGTCGGAGTCCCGGAATTTCAGGATGTTTGCGGTGATTTCAATTAGGAAGGAGTCCAGCTCCGTCTTGTTCCATTCTTCAAATGCCTAAAGAAAAAAATATAAATACAAATAATTCATTAATCTACACAGACTGTCACATATTCAGAGAGATTCACCAGATCACATTATGTCATTGTGTATGCATCTAACATTAAGCAATAAAACACAGCAGGACAGAAAAAGACAGTGTAGTTAACACTGTTTTACTCTGAAAAAAGCAATTTAAAAACAGCACGTTTAAAATAAATTGGACCAGACGTGCCTGGCAAGAGCTGAATAAACTGACTGCAAAGGGTTAAAAACTGAAGGCATAGGGCTCTTCCCTGCTCACCTTGGCCATTTCATCATGGTCCATGAATAGAACGTCCTTCATCAGGTGGTAGGCTTCACAGATCAACTGCATGTCTCCGTATTCAATACCATTGTGCACCATCTTCACAAAGTGACCTGCGCCCTCATCACCAACCTAGAGCAGGAAATCAAGAAGACATTCCAACCAGACACTGCACTCCACCTGCTGCTACTGAATCTGCCTCGCTCTGTTCCTTCCACATATACCATTACATTGGAAACAAAAGCCATGAAGAGACTCATTTTGCTTTCTGTTGAAATTCAGTAGGAAAGCTTTGTTGCTCTGGGCTGAATATCAGATTCTCATTAGGGATTAATTTAACTCTTATACATTTATAAGAGTTAAATTAAAATAAATAAGAAAGCAAGTCAAGCAGACAAACGTTGCAGCTCGCTGTCTTCATCAGTGTACAACTGCAGCTGAAACATCTGTCTGCTTGACTTACATTTACCTGATTGATTGTGATCAAGCATTTCCAAGTTATAGATTCACTAACTTAAACCCGTCGAGCAGTTTACAGTGTGGTGGCGACATGGACCTCACAGTAGGAAAAGCACACTTCAGAGAGCAATCTCTTCCAGGACTTCACAGAACACAACCCAGCCCTGACCTACCAAGTTAGTGAGACTGTACCGCTGCGGGCTGGCTGCTCAGCCAATGTGCATCTTGTCAACATGCAGAGAGACTTCTTTCATAATTAAATTTGCAGACTGTGGCAGACAGTGGAATGACAGTGGCACAGGTTGAAGAACCCATGAATAAGATCATGCAGTACACAATGTTAATGATGAATCCAGCAACCTTTATTTCTACTCACCCAATCACAGCACGGCTCCCCCGTTCCCACTTTAGCAGCAATGCTCTGGAAAATATCTTTGATGTGTGGCCTGTTGTAAAGAAATAGTGTGCTCAATGCAAAAATGTCCCATTGACATTATCAAATCATGCAAAAACATTTTGAAAATGCAAGATCTGCGGCAACTTCATTTTGCAGACATCTCACTGTGGACATGTTTACAGCAACAAACGTTTACGCATGTAAACTACACTTATACTGTATATAAACTGAATTGAGTAATTATGCAAATTTTTCAGCATATATATTTTGCAGATTTTTAACAAGTGTTGATTGTGCATTATTTAGGGTTGTGAGCATGGCAATGCTGGACAGCGAGACAAGGCTTTGGAGCCCAGCAAAGACTCACCAGGCCTCTTTGTGACCTCCGGGCATCAGCGAGGGTCCGTAGCGGGCCCCCTCCTCCCCTCCGCTCACTCCACTGCCAACGAACAGCAGCTGTGCAGACTTCAGCTCCTTGCACCGCCGCTGCAGAGCAAACCAGAGCCATTTCATCTACCATTTCACGGTGCTTTTTAAAAGGAGACGTTTGGCGCTGCTCATCAGCTATGTACTGAGGAAGAGTGCTTTGAATTGTCTGGCAGTTTCATGATGACTCCTGCCCCCAGCTCTCCTTACTTACCACTGTGTCTCTGTATTCAGAATTGCCTCCATCAATGATGATATCCCCTGCTTCGAGCAATGGAACCTGGAATGAGAAACACCTTTTAGCTTCATGTAGTACATAGGAGGGCTTTTGTAACAAGCTATGGGGCACTAATGTGACTTACACCAATTTTAAAAGCAGGGATTGACTGTGCCCAGAAGCAACTTTGCAAGGAAGATAATGAGGATTGAATGAAGGTCCTTGATTTGCTGCCCTGGCTCTTCAACACAGCCTGCAACTCACCAGCACCTTTTATTTACCAGAGTAGCAAATCCATTGAGCCCATTAACCAGAATCTTTGCTACGGAATGGGCAGAGGAGCCACATTTCAGAGTTAGTCACCATCTGATCCCTCCCTGGCGGTCAGGCAATGCAGAATAATTTGGGGCTTGTTCAACAGTCCTGCTATGCATTATACAAGTAGTCAATCTGGACCATCACTTGTATCGTGATGCAGATCGTACCCCAACCTGCATATCGCGATACATATGGTATATATATTAGTGCATCGATACACTAAGCACCGGGATAGCCAGATGTGTCATTGCGATATCTGATTGACATATCACACAGCATGGCCAGCCTTGCTCTGTGCTCACCAGCTTGCTGATGAAGTCATCCACTGCCTGGCCTGCCTTCACCAGCAGAATAATTCGCCGCGGCTTCTTCAGCTTGGACACCATGTCCTCCAGGGACTGAGCCCCCATCACGTTCGTTCCTTTCGCTTCGTTGTCTAAGAAATCCTGCACCTTGGAGACTGTCCTGTTGTAGGCACACACCTGCAGGTATCACAAATCAACAGCTGTAGTGCCATGTCCTAATGCAACACAGCAATCCGACTGGCTGTTAAGGCTGCGATGGTGTATGATAAGAAATAACACCGGGGACTGTCAGATTCGTGTATATTAACTGTATAACTGTTGATAACTAACTTAACTATCTTAATGCAAAATTACATAATGGCATAAAACACATAAAGTTAAATTGAACAAAAAACAAAAAGGAGTTGTATTATTTGAATTAGTCATTTAGCAGATGCTTTTATCAAAAGTGACTTTCAGCTGGGGGGGGGGGGGGGGGGGGGGGGGGGGCTATGCATCAACAACTGCTGCTGCAGAATCACTTACAATAAGACCTCGGTTTTACATCTCATCCGAGGGCCATGGTATTGGTATAGGATTTGGGGTATGCCCAATTATATGACGTTAGTGTTTTACTGTGGATATACGATGATAGTTAAAATTAGGCACCCAAAGCTACCACTATAATTCTGGCATCTAATCCAGGTATACGGCTGACCCCTGTTGCTAAACTGTGCTTACCACAAAGCCATGGTCGTTCATGTTTAAGATCAGGTTTTGGCCCATCACAGCCAAACCAATCAGGGCAATATCAGCTCTGTTGGAAAGGAAACATTGTTCAGTTTCTCAACAAAAGGTTTATTTGCCACACCGAACAAATCACATAAAGCAGTAACAATATAGCTGCACATGATAATAAAAAGCCAAACCTTATTCCAAGAACGTGGCTATCTATAGATAATGTGTGATTACATGGGAGGTTCCATTGAGTAGGTCTATTTACTGTACATAATGATTTATTAAAATGAGGTCACTCTACCTAGCATTAATAAAAGTAATAATAATAATAATAATAATATAATAATAATAATAATAATAATAGGGTGTTATACTCTATTGCATATTAAAAATAAATGGAGTTAATGTTTTCCATAGCGTGTAAGGTATTTCAATTCCACAATACTGGGAGATAAAGTGAACTGTGAAATCTGACATTGTTACACAAATAATCCACCCCCAGAAATGTCCAAACACTACTGCAATATAATATTGCAACATCCCTAACATTTACTCTAAACCTTTAAGGAAGTGGATTTCTGCAAATGTGGACACTGCCGGACAGCTGCCAAGGGACTGGACTTGACAAAACGCTTCCTTAAAATAAATAAATAAATAAATCACACACCCAATTCTAGGGGGAGACTCCCAATTTCAGCCTGTTTGAGTAGGCGAGACTACAAAACATCTAAACGCGGTTATAATGTAGCCTGCAGTCGAATTTAACTCGAAGTTCGCTTTAAAAAAAATCGAATAATTAATTCATTCTTCTTTCAAAATGGGAACCCATTCCTGTGCCTCGTTTGCAACATTTCAGTGTACTGTGTTCGTAGTTTTGTTTCCGGGGCTGTTCTCGGCATACTACTGTTTTTCCTTCCTTGATCCCTCATACGGGCAGAGTTGGTGACCATAGGCAATACATATGAATGCTGATCAACACCTGAACGCTTGAATCGTGGTGGCTGTTCGTGTCAGTACAGCTGGAAGGGGAATCTGTTACTACTGTCAGTGTTAGCGCGTCTACGCATTTATTTTCAGAAACAAGCTTGATTGTCTAAGCCTTACACTGCTCTAAAACCATTTGTAATTACTCGAATTAGTCTAATCCTTGGCCAGTACTCTCTGCATTCTAAATCAGTCCAGTCCTTCTACAAACATAGACTGACTTGCATTGTCACGCCGTACAAAGCCACAGAAATGCATACTCACTGTGCCATGGTCTCGCGTTTTATCCTTCAGCGCTGGAATAGGATTAGCTCGGCGGAGACAGCCCTCCTCCTTCTCGCAGGGTTTCGGGGTATTGCACCGCCTGAGGAACCGCTTCACTGTAACAGAGCTCTCCCCAGTGAGGTCGCCGAGCCCAACGCTCCGCCTCTTGAGATTTCCTATTGGTTCAGAATGAGTAAACCAATGGAAACTGGATTTGGATTTGTTGATCGAGCGTCAGTTATTAATCTTGCGTTTTCCTCCCCGAAAGCGCAACGAGACCCAGGTAACCGAGCGATCGATAGCGCGGTGTAAAATAAGACATAAACCCTACCGCTTTTTGTAATTATATTATTAATTCCACGTGGCAGCTAGCCTCAAATAGTATTTTAATATTGCACTTTATGAAGCTCAGATGGGAAAATTGGACGAGGTTCCCAGCGTGCTGCAAAGCGATTGCTGTGGTCTAGCCCAGTGTCCTGCGCTCCCCTTGATGTCACGACCAGGTTTGTGCAAGTCAACATGACTCTGCTGTCAGAGTTATTTCATATGCAAATCGGGGACAATGTGACGTTGAGCACATCGAATAGGCAGTTTGATGGACGTGGGAATTTGCATTTCAATTTTCATGGTTTTATTATTATTTATTTTTTCTCGTAGCAGTTTTTAAAGCACAACAGCTCTACAAACAAATAAAAAAAAAAATCAACAATATCCTTATAAATTTGCTAGGTGTCACTGCAGAGCTATTGGTTTATATGGAACTTGCCGGTTATATATTATATTATATATATATATATATATATATATAATATATATATATATATATATATAAATCGTGCTGTATACCCCAGCATGCTTGTGTTTAATATAAAAGCTGCATTTAATTTTATTTTACCTTCTCCACAGCCTCGTTTAAGCATTCAGCTCTACCAGTTAAAAAATCATTTGTTTCTAAATGCTGTTTCTAATGTGTTTCTTAATAAATCCGATATAAATGTATTAACAATTGCGGATGTATTTTATGCCACGTAAAGCATTTTGAGATGTTTTACAGTAAAAGGCGCTATATAGAAATACAATTGATTGATTGCCAATCGTACCACTTGGCTGTGTAGTTGCCCGCATTTCAGTTGTAAAAAATCTCTGGGAGCAGAAAAGAGTCGTCTTTCACCACTTGGCATGCAGGTTACTAAACGCTCAAAATCCGTTGAAGGAAACGATTTCAGCACATCTTTACTGTAAATTACAAGCAGAGCTCTTTCCTGGTTTAATCCACTTCCTTGTGTGACTCCCAGCAGACTCGCATAGCTTTATATAAGAACAGTGGCACTTGATGTGAAGCTGTAGAGATTTGTATCATACATGAAATGTATAAAATGCGGTCTGCAGCGTAACCTGTGTACCGACGTCCCAAGCTGGAATTGAACATTTTATCCTGTGTCTGGGCTGGGCAGCTAAGATGCATGTTCAGTGGCAGGGTAGTATTAGGTAAAATTGCAATGTTTAATGTAGATTGTATTTAAAAGTTCATATTGTGTTGTGACAGTATTAAAGTACTGCATGTAGTCATTCAGTAGAAGCCATGCCTCTTCTGGACCGCCACTCCCTTTAAACTGCATGGGACAGACACGCTTTCAGTCAAAGGGCATTAGGCCTCCTGGTCACAGCTGGAACCAAACCCCGCTCAGGGTAACTCTTTATTGGGGTCTGTCTTCATCGTCTCCAACCCCAATTTCTCCAGCATACTATTGTTTTGCCAAGATGACTAGTAACACATGACCTTTGTACAGTTGATGAAGTATAACGAGTACTATTGTCTTAATGCGTTACACACACACTTATGTATGTATATACTGCATGTGTTTGTATACACTTATGCAATAGTTTAATCATTCTCATGATGGCTAATAAACAAATACAGAACTCAGGACTTATTCTGCTAATGCACTGGTTGTACATTTATTGTTATCTCGTTCACTAAACAGTTCAGTGGTGCAAGATTACCACACACAGAATTAGATATATCTGCATTACACGTCTAGGCTATACAGCGAATGGATTATAATTAGTACAAATACATGAAATATTTACACTTTAATTCAAGCTCCATACAACATATATATATTTACAAAATAAAATGTATGAAAATGAAGCAAATCTGACAAATAAATAATGTACAGTGCAGATGATCTCAAACAAAAACCAGTGTTAAAAGACAATGTCAACCTTCAGTCTGAAATGAAATTGTTCTTTCTGGGGCAATTTGCTTTAGATTTGGGGCACTTTTAAATAATGGATGATGAGAGTTAAGATGGAATTGGTGAATAGATGACATAGGAAGGAGCTGCACTTTGCAGAGCTCAGCCAAAAGTACGATTAGATGTTTAAGATAATACCTTCTATTATAAACCTAATATAGGCCCACTTTCAACATCATAATCCTCTGGTATAGACCCAGGCTATCGCCAAGAACACCATTTAGTGTTCAAGTTAAAGATCGCTTGTAAAGAAATTGAAATCTGAAACAGGCTGACACTTCCTTTTAAACAGGTAGCACAAAAATGAAACCAGTTCCCAATAACAATAATTAAAAAAAAAAAAAAAAAAAAAAAAAAAAATGACCAGTAACACCAGGCTTTCCAAATGAACGACTCCTCATTTTAGCATCACACTGCTTCATTTATAGTTCAAGTATATGTTTAGGCAGAGTTAGTGGAATGACTTATTAAAAATATGCAAACCTTTGTACTGTATGCCTTTCTGTCCTACTATTTAATTCTACTGTGCAAAGAACTGCAACCCAATATATACACACACACACACACCACACGTTAAAATATTAAATACCGTTAATAAAGTCTCTATACTTTAAGTTAATAAACCTGCAACTCATTATTAATGAAAACCTTTGCTCTGACAAACTGCATAGGGTCTTCATTTTGCATAGCCACTTTTAAAACAAAAACTACTGACTACTAGTTAGAAGAGCCAGCCATTCTGACAACAGTTATAAGAAAACTCAACTCAACAGAAAATTCATTTCATTGTCAACTAGCCGATGGTAATATTTCAGTGTATGCTAAGCTGACAGTGCCATAACAGGCTGACATGCAGTGTGTGTGCGAGTGCCTGTGCTCTGCAGGCTAGCTGACCCCAGACCCTGGGCACATCATGAAGAATAGCCACTCTGTCTCTGTTTGTACAGAAATGAAAAGCCTGCTGTATCAGAAGGTTAATAACCTGTGTAAAGAATGCCTGTCCTTAGTCTGCATTTCCCTGGTCCACTCAGTCCCAGCCTCTAAGTGTGCTGGATTGCATGTACTACTGGTTGGCTGGCCAGAGTCACAATCCCCTGTATTGTCACACTTCAGTCAGGCTGGTTTGTAGAATATTGAACAATGCAAATCATCCCTTTCATACCAATACAGCAATACTAAACAGTACTTAATGTAACAGAACAATTGTAAAGAATCCATCTAAATACTGAATAAATATAAAAGTACTTCATATATAGGCCTATGTTTCTTCCAGTTTGTTTCTGGTTGACGCCCCGTTTCAGATTTATGCAGAGCAAAGTTTTTCAGTAATGTCTTTAAACAATAAAAATCAAGAGTATTATAGTTTGTTCCTTCACTTCGGTGATACTCTGTACAGCAATGAATTCAGCAGGACTCTATTCCATTCATCAACCATGTACCTCTTACTTCACGTTACCCAACCCTGGCAATCACTGCTTGTTAGCACAGTATCTAAAGCACATTAAATCAGCAGCTAAAAATACTGTGCCTACTCACACCTCTCCTGCAGCAGACTCTTAAGATCAGCCTAGGCTGTCCTGCGTACTCCCATTGCGACTTCATGAGGAATGAAAGTGCTAAACATTGTAATCTAGGAAAGACTTCCCCATAGCTCAAATAACATATCTTCTAGTGACATCTTCATGATTAGCAATGCTGCAACAACATTTAGCTACAAAAGGCTTTGAAAATCATTGCTATTTCTGGTCGTAAACATCTGGGCATTTGCATATGATATAAAACCATATATGCTTGGCACAGTCCAATGCTGTACCTCGGGTATATATCCTGGACATTAAAGCAGCTCATTTCGGTTCTGGTGCATGTTCTAATCCAATAGTACTAAAAATGACCTCATTATTCCAGTATCATCTAATCGACCTTCTAATAGTTTTCAAGCTGTAGGAAGCTGTAAATAACAGTGCTTCAATATTAACATTGCTTTGGCAAAATCATTGTGAGAATAAACCTCCACTAAAACAGACAGGGAATATTAAAAGAAATAAAAACACAAATTAAAAGTCAAATCAAATAAAACTTTTTGGACAATCTCATTATCCGTCTTGCAATCGCTGCTGCAGACGTCACTGGTACAAACATTACTCTAGAACCGAGATACACAGAAGACATTTGTTTTTTGTTTTCATAGTGTTAAAGTTTTTCATCTGTATGTTGTTATAATAGTTACAACCCAGTAACTGGATGGTCGAAGGACTTTGTCATTAACACAACAGCTGATTACAACACAATGATTTTAGGTACATCTGCTTATATGAAGTAATACAGCGTGTATGTTCTGTGGGTCTGTGGAGGCTGCATCAGTTCCCAGTCTGGCCTGGAGTAAGATTATCTAGAAACATAAGTGCTTTTTGCATTGGCCATCTGTGAGCCATTTTGGTATTTTGTTTTCTAGCTGAATACGAATACACTGCCCCCAGAGTATTTGAAATACCTGACCTCACTCGACTGCTTCTTTTTTTTTCTTTCGTTTATGACACGGTGAGACTGCAATTTAGTTTCGCCCATTTTACTTGTCGTTCGTATTTTTTCCTAAATCCGCAATAGGTTTCAAGTCCCGACAGAGATGATTAAAAGTTACTAAAATAAAAAAGTAGGCTAATCAAAGAAGATGCCTAAACATGCCTGCAAGAGAGAGAGGCGCTTTCAGGGGTCTCATTCCTCTGTGTGAAGGACAGGGCCACCACCCTGTCTAACGCCAACACTGTGCCTCTATTGATGTTCCACCAATTGTCAACCAGAGAGAAATCCTATAGACAATCGCCAACAGGCAATCTCTGTAGTGTTTTGTTAAATATGGTAACATTTCAGTTTCGGCATTGCACTATTAATATAAGCAAAGTACATAATAACTTGTTAAATGGTATATATTTAATCTGTTTACTTTTGCTGTGTGCATGAATCTCTGCTTAACCTGTCGACAGCCTGTGTTATCATGCGGGTACAACTGAAAATTGTTTCATACTGAAATAACACTGATAGGACAACCTTAGACACACAAAAACTCAGAATTGGAAAAAACTGCTGAAAAATCATGCACACACACACACACACACACACACACACACACACACACACACACAACTAGACTGTATTACAACATGCTACTAGTTAAGTTTTAGGAAAGACAAAAAAGGAGGAGAAGGAGGGAGGGAGGTGAGGAGGAGGGGGTGGTGGAGGATTATGTTAACCTAAAAAGGTGCTTCGAAGAAGAGTTAAGCCACAGGTCTACATACAAGAGAAAACCGTCAAGAATCACAAAGATAAGTAAGTGTTAACACTTTGTATCTTCAAAGGCAAGTCAGAAGAACAGGTACTGCATTCCCTGCACTCAGTGTAGGGACTGTTCTCAATTCTTCAGCTGCCCTGAGCGCCTTCGGGCAAGTTTGGACCTAGAAACAAAAAATAAATAGTGCATTGGTAAATTAATTAATTAATTAATTCATTCATTCATTCACAAAAGCCTACTGATTAAACTGCATACTTCACACCATTCTGTTGTAAGACCCCTACAGAGCTCCTCAACACTGCGACCTCCACACTGGCCCTCTCTACATACCTGACGACCGAAAGCGTGCAGCAGTCAATGACTGGAATGAGTTTCAACGGCTTATATCTGAGGTTGCTTTTAGCTGTAGGGTCGACTCACTGCTGACTAAACTCGACACTACAGATCTGTACACAGGGTGAGGAAAGATAACTGCAATCTAAACTGAAGACCAGTAAACCAACATAAATACCTACGAACTGCCAAAACATGGACACCATGTAATCGTGCAGCGCTGCATCCAGTCTCTCAATGAAATCACACCTAAATACTGGAGTGGCACATGTGAAGATATTGTCTATCATTTAACAAAACATAAGAGAAAATGATATGAGGATGTTTGGCATCATCGGGAGTAGTTTATATACTTCTTTTTTTTAGCACAACTAATTTCAGCTAAATGAACTACTGCCAGGATTGAACACTATAACTGGAAAATGCAACTGAACCAGGAGGATACAGTAACCACTGACTATAGATGATGTAGAGATGTACACTAAGCATGGCAGTCATTTCAAATGACGACATTCTTATCAGAATTCTTATTGTTTTGTATTAAATAATGCAGACTGTACCTTATTGTGCCAGCTAGAAGTGGGTTGAAGGCATACAGCCAGTCATTCAAGTCTTTATCATTGATAGCCTGCAGTAGAAGCCCACGATGCTTGGTACACACTGCAAATGTGTTGGGCGTCTGCAGAAAGGAAGCATACAGCATTCACTGGGTTAGGCTGCATAGTGTCTGGGTTTAGTTCTATACTGACGTGTAGAGAAGTGGATAAAATGAAGAATCGGTCAAAGCCTATTAATAACACAGTACGTGTGCAGAGAGATCACATAATTTGGTTTTCAACCCATTAACATGCCAAGCAATGGTTATTAATAACACTATATACTACCAAATCGGGTCACGGTATCAATAAAGGGAGATTCAAAAAGGTATACTTATTATAAGAGGTCTAATAACTCCATTGTGATCAAAATCAGTTCTAGTTAAAAGGTGTTCAATTTTTTTTTTTTTTTTTTTTTTTTAAATCATGTGTTTGTTGCCACCTGGTGGACAAATGCTGCAATTATGGTTTTCTGGGACTGAGCTCACCTTCAGCATTGCCTGCTGGTCCTCACTGTACTCAACCTGCGCGGTGGACAGGTTCAGGACGCCCCTCTCCACGGGGTCCTTGTCGTTGTTGTACATGAAGACGTAGGGACGCCGCACCACCACAAAGTACTTCACCCACGAGTTAGACCTGGGCTCCATGAAGTTAAGGTAGCCTTTCTTAGAAACCACCGACCTGCAATGTGAAAGCTCAGCGTGAGGGCAGCTTCATCCCTGCTTCCAGGTGAAACCACAGTTTAAATCAATCCTTCAGTGAGAAGCCTCCAAGCCTGGGAGCTTGTGGCCATTGACCTACCCCCCCTACCTTAAAGAATACTATCAATTAAAGTGTTTTATTGAATTATAATTTGTATCTATAAAAAAAAAAACTACTGCTGTAGCTATCTACCTACCTATCTGTTTTATATTTATTTTATTCTGGCATTCACTGTGAATAGTGCAATTTGAAAAGTACTGTAAAATGTTTGTATTCAACAGGAGCTGCTTACCCGGGTCTCATCTCCTCAATGTCAGGGACCAGGTTGAGGAACTCGTTCTTGCCGGCTCGAGCCAGGTAGGAGGTCTCCACAATGGGAACCATGGGGAAGTTCTCATAGTCAGGACAGGAAGGGCTGGTGGCTCTGGAGTTGGCTTCTGGAGTTCTAGAAAACAGTTCAGAACCAACCTTAGAGCACAGCTGACAAGAGGATGGGTGACGGTTCTAAGCAGGGAATGCAAACACAACTAAGAAGCGATATCGCAGAGGGACAAAGCCAGGAGGTAGTTCAGTCTTTCTTCGTGGCTCTGTAAGGTTGGTTCTTAATGCTCATTAAAACAGTGTAAAACGTCAGTGCTAAACATCTGAATAAATACCCACTGTATTTGAAGAAGTGGAGCAGAGTCATGTAACAAACTGACCGATTGTGTTTGCCTGAGGGGGGACAAGGCAAGGCTGTTTTATGAATTAGACTGCTAAGAATCGTGTTTCATCAGCAGCATTAACAGAGCCCCAGTGCGATCCACGGCTCACAAATCGCTGTTCATTTCTAGGAGTCTGAAAGGAAAGCATCAGTCGACCTACTTTTGGTCTGTGGAGTTACATCTGGAGTCCACCAGGGAGGGGCAGGTAGATGACGGCGTGAGAGTGGCACTGCTGAAGCTCGACACTGAAGGATCCCGTCCCATCGGAGAGATATCTGACAGCTGAAACCAACACAGCATCTCAGCATCGCTCACTGCAGAGCCACTGACAGCAAGTGGCAGACATTTCATGCGTCACACTGTGCTAAGACACACTGCTGTAATGGTGGTGCCGGCGAGGTTATTGATCCACTATCTAAGGTAAATTACCTTTTTCCTGTGGGTTTTTTTTTTTTTTTTGGTTGATTTACAAAGCAAGCCAAAATCATTAATAAAAGAAGCTAATATAAGCACTACACTGTAATGTAATTTCACATGCAACTACAAAACAAAAAAAAAAAAAAACACATACTAGTACTGTAATAGTTTCTAACAGATAACATTCTAGTAAGTATTCCAGAAAAAAAGGTATATATTTATTGCATGCAAAACTGTGATGCCTACCTAATGTAAAATAAATGCTATAAACGTTTATTTACTCTGGATGACTCTATCCTGCATTTGTTTTTGTTGTTAAGATTTTTCATAGAAAGTTTTTCTTACTTTGCAGTCACTGATGCTGTTGCAGACCTGGTTATACTCTCTGTTGAAGGTGTGGGTTAGGAGTCGCAGGCACTAAAACAGATTGCATATACATTAGGATATATAGCAACACAAGGAAGATTTAGTCAATAGATATAAAAGTTGTTTCCATGCGAATGTGAGACAGAACGCCTCCAGCTGGCAGGCTCGGGCACCTTGGTGGCAAGCTCCTTCTCGCGCTCAACCAGGCTCTCTATGTCGGTGGAGTCGTAGCCACTGCTCTCGCTGGGGGTGATGGCGCTCTCGAAGGTGGCGCTGGAGATCTGGGAGGAGATGCTGGTGGAGGTGCTCAGGGTGCCGCTGCTCAAGCTAGGGGAGAGGGACTCGCTCAGGGACTTGGGGGCCGTCGTCTCGCCCAGCTTCTCACGCAGCAGCAGCAGGTGCCGGGTCTTCTCAACCTGACAGGATGCCACAAGTACTGCGTCAGCACCTTAACCTCAATGCAAGAGAGCCAGGCTCGTCTGGGTCAGCACCTTACCAGCTATGCAAAACAGAAAGTCTTGTCTGCAGGTATGGTTATAGTGCTTTTAGCTTGATCTCACCAAGGGGCAGATTCATGCCATTTTAACAAAACACATCCTTCTACTGCATCAAATTGGAGCTGCGTTGTCTGCATATTGATCTAAAACACGGACAAGCTACGGTAAATATAGTAGATAAACCTGCTGGTCTCCAGAATATTATTTTTATCTTTCAAGTGCTGACTGAACTCCCTAATCCAGTGTCACACGCTATTCTTGTCCCCCGCTGCGGAAATAAATCACTAATCTTGTCAGTTGAAATCCCTCTACCTTCGGAACAGACATAACTAATTCCAGTCACAGTGTGGTCTCCAGGTCTCTTCTCCTGACCTGTCGACAATCAGCCCTGATGGAGAGAGGCTGACGCACAACTGCTGATTGCTCTGTATCTCAGACTGCTGGACCCTGGCAAGCTTTCTATTACCACCTTAGAATTGCCAATGTGTGCAAAATGAATGGAAAGTGACACGCACTTGAACTCCAATTTCACTGCCTCATTTATGAGGGGTGTTTCAATTCAATGATGCTACTTTGGTTAAAATTATCATTGAGAATCAAAAGATCTTGAAAGGTGAACAGTGCGACTTTATAGAGACACATTCCATGCCCTCATGTGTCATAAAATAGGGCTTATTTTACTACAAAGGTTTTTTTTTTTTTTTTAAATGATCTGCCAACATAATTTACACCAAAAACAAAAGAAAAAGCCCTGATGGCCTGAAAAAAATCAATAGAACACAACAGGAAACATTAAACTTGAAGAACAATTCTGACAGGGCAAGTGCAAGAGTAGGAATCTGAAGGTGATGCATTTTACAAAGTCTTGGTTTCCATGGTACCCACCTCATGCAGCAGGTCTAGTTTCTCAAGCTCCCACTGGTGCTCCAGAATGAGGCTGTCTCCACGAGGTCTCCACCCAGCCAGGTTCTCCTCGCCCCTGACGTACGCCACCGACGTATCCAGGACCTTTCTCCTCCTTCTCTGCATACCTGGGAGACACAGCAATGCACTCATTGACCGCTAAGCAGATAACCTGTTTTACACACCATGGCTATTAGAATGACTCCAAGCATCAAAGCAAAACTATTTGCACAGCAGTTTTTAAACAACCTGCTACCTGCTTAGCAATGATTGTGTTCTGGTCTAATTCCTAGACAGCTTGTAATGAAAATGCATGCCAAGATCCTGTATAACTTCTGCATGGCTTCAGTCCAGGTAAGTGCAGATTATTATTTTTGTTCTTCTGAAATCAATCTAAGATAATTACTAGGACTTCCAGGTGTTACTATGGGTGCGACTATGGGCCTAAATTAGCCAAGAAGGTGGTTGGTAACATGTTCCAGATTTTAAAGTTCCCACAAGAAAACTTTTAAAATATGAATGTGGAATTCAGCGAATGCAACTTTAAGAATAAAATAGGTTAGTTAAAATTGAGATCTCTGAAATAAAGCTATAAAAAAAAATCTACTTACCTGGGCTGCCTGTGTCTGCCATTTTGCACAAGCTCAGCTCATAGATCCCAGTCACTCTGTTACTGTACAAAATACATTTAAAAAACTAAATCAACACAAGGCAATACCGACAACCCCTATACACACACCCCCATCCCAGCCATTTTCAAACTGATTTCATAAACTTGTGCAAGGTGTGTTTCGTACCAGTCAGGTGACTTGGAGTATCCTCTACCAAACAGGCTCTTCAGAGAGCCAGGGGGGGAAATTTTAGCATCCCGGGAGTAGAACACCATACAGACGTCCTTCGTGATCACTGCAGGCTGGATGCAGTGGTCAAGCTATCACACAGAGAAAAGGGGAAAATGGGCTTATACAGGAGAAAAATAAACAAAACAACTTCAAAGCTGAAATTCCTCTCTATTATCCTGTGTGCAGTGCACAACATCCAATTCATAAAATATTTTCAAATGAGAGATGAAGAGAAAAGGGGCTCAGTGATGAGGTTGCTGGCTGCTGCTTCTTGTGAGGAAAGCAGTTTTCAAAATGTTCTTCCAGCTATGACTGTGCAGTGCGAAACTGCATTGTCAAAGCTGTATACATCAACATGTAAAACTCTGTGCTTAAAGGGGCTGGCTTTCCGATTCGCTTTCCCCTCAAACCTCATTCAGAGTTTGAGAGGCACAGCAGCACTCACCTCCAGGTATGCAGACAGGGTCATGTAAATCTTCTCCCCGTACGGAGTCACGCGGTTCAGGAGAAGAGAGTTGTGTAGAGAGCTGTCCCACACTGCCTCAAACCGGTAGAAGGTCCTGAAATATACAGAGACATCACCTGGGTGACAAACCCATGGAAAGAGCCACAGTGATGACATCCCTGCATTTCAGCAATTTAAACTACAAGCCACGTATAAAAGCTTTCAAAAGATTTTTTGTCTGGTGCATTCTGTTCTACTGTTTTGTCAGGTAGGAGGCAGGAATCTTGCCTGCACACAGAATCAGTTTAATCTTTTCAGTTTTTAAGATTAAACTAGATTAGATCAACAGACTTCTTTTTTATCTGTACAGTTACTCTTACAAAATAATGCTGTAAATATACTGCATTTTAACAATAACAACCTACCGATGCATATATGTCAGCGAATAATTTGAAATTACTTTTTTTTTTTTTGTAATTTGCAAAAGCCTCCAATATGAACTTGGTAAAAGACGCTCTTGTTTACTATTAAACTGCTGTATATTAAATATAAATAAACCCTGAAATGAATGAGATATCAGATTCAGTAGGAAGAACCTAGTGAGTCAGGTAGGTGATATTATTAAAGTCATACTCACGGTGCAGATTTAATGCCCCCACAATTCACTTGAACATGTGATAAAGATGCACGTCAATGTGCAATTCTGTTCACTACACTCAGCACAGCTACTCTATTATAAAATGGAAATTTGCACCTAAAGGAAATGGATGGGTCTATAAAACTGACACTAACATTTATATATGAACATGTACCAGCAAATCCCTGACAAACACTTTTTCTTTTTAGGTGAAAATAAAAGACTCTCCCTTTCGTATTTTCAGTTCTCATCAGTTCTTTACGCTGTTGTTGTCAGCGGTGTTAATGTAAGCTTTATCTAAGGATGCCTGTGTCACATCAATGTGTAGCTCTCTGCTGACTGCTCATATGTTTCATCCTGACTGGAACACAGCAAGCCTCGCATGGCGTCTCAATGAGTCACACCCAGCCTCGACAACAGTGACAGCCCAGACTGCGCTCACCTGTATGAGCACCACAGTGTCTCTTTGAATAACACTGACTGAAGACAGATGGACAAACCCAGCTGAGCTACCCTCCCACGGCCTGAACCAGTCTCAGGTCCACCGTAAGAGACACAGTGATCTCCACAGCAGAGTCACTCACAGGCTGATAGACGAAGCAGGCGTCACTACTTGGCTTTCCTATTTAGATTTAGCCTTGTCTAAGACACCAGACTGTGTCTTCTGGATCAAGGTCACAGTATCTCCAACAGTATCTCTTCAGTGTATCTTCAATAGACAGAGCACCGTTAGAACTACTTAAATAGGAGAGATATTTCAATCCACCACCCTTTAAAGAATATATCCCTGTGGGCCAGATTCATAAAACATCAAGAACTTTTTAAAAGGAATGCTTTGTTAAGGACTGTTTTTTTTTTTAAATCCCAGTTTATTTCTTATTTTTCACTATTTAACCTAACAGCAAATGTATGAACACTTTAAAAAAAAAAAAAGTCCTCAAAACATTCCTTACATGAATACTGTTGGGGCCTATACAGCATGTACAAACTAACAGCAGGTTAAAATAGAGCACTAGAGATGTCATAAAGTGCTTTCTGCTGAAAACGAAAAAGAACTTTATGAGCAGAACTAGGTACCTAGGTATTTCCTTATCAAGACAAATCCTGTAAAACACAAGGAGGGTCCATTAGCAGCAGGAAAAGGGGAAAAAGAGAAAAATAAAACAAGGCTTAAAAGGAAAACAAAAGCAGAAATAAACGGCAAACATTACTGCAATGCAAAATACATGATGAGGTAATGAGGCAGAAATGATGACACAGGATAACGGAACAAGCGACAAAGAGAAAGAAGTATAAAAACAAACAGCGTCCCGCTGACATATAAAACAGATATTGGCTAGGATCCGGTCTGAAGTCAGTGCACCTGGTTTAGTTAAATCATTACAGTCAAACCTTGCAAGCTATCAGAATACCCCATAGCACGTGCTGTGGACTTGGCCTGTAATCTATCTGTGCAGCCACCGGGTGTCACTGTTTCTCCCTCAAAAGTTGAAGTGTGAAAATTCATCTGGCTGCTTACGGCTTTTATTAGCAACTCCATCAACTACCAAATACTGCGCTGTGCTGTGTGAACTGAACCAATCAAGACTGCTCCCATTATCTGACCGCTTCCATTATCTCAGACAAGGCCATCAGCTGTCATCAATAGATTTCATTCCCTTATAGCTTCTGTCCTCTGAGGAACAGAGCTCAGCCATTACAGCAATTACACCTCCTGACTCAGTGAATGATGTCAGCATCTGTAAAATGAGTCAGTAACACGATAATACTTTGAAAGACATTTTAAAAAGTGCCAAAACATGAAATTGTAAACACCTGACAATCTTTTCAATGCCAATGACAGAGGCAGCCGAGATGACTGGTGAGATTCGCTGCTTTGACGCAGATGTACTTAAAAGGCTTTATGAAGAAATCAGCTTAACAACGTAGAGCAGGCTCAGGAAGAGACTGTAATTGTTACATTGTGTGGGCTTCTTGAGAATCTCAGAACATGGGATCTTTCTAGACTTGACACCTGAATTACATACGCCCCCCCCCCCCCCATATAAAATGTGCATTATCTACTAATAATCTTTGAATACAAAATAATATGCTGATGCAATCTGTTTGCTGATTGCCAAAGCATTAACAGTCCCCAGTAATTCTATTCATTTTTACAATGGAAGTTTTCCCATAGAAACTTATCTTGCATCAGCCCTGGTAACCCTTTTCATCACTGTTTAGGGACAGGAGCAGCAGGACTAGCTGGCCTGGCTGCACACACTTCGCTTCCCTTGCTGGTTCCTCCCCCACACACCTCCCCGCTGTGTAAGATCAGGACCCAGGAACCTGCTGTGGCTCCAAGCTCACCTCATCCCTTCAGCTGTCAGAGCTTAGACTCTTAACACACAGTCTTCAGCAGCAGCCAGCAGCACACAGCAGGTTTCCAGACCTCTCCTTGTCTTTAGCATACAATAGCTGGTTTCACAGATTAGCACTATTTTAACTTCCACTTCAGGGAAGGGGATAATACAATAACCACCTCGCTACAGTCAGATTATAATTCCATCTATAAGTGTATTCCTCTGTTGTTGGATTGTAAATTTTGTTAAGCTCACAGTTCAAAAGCTTCATTTTAGACTTCCACCTTATGGACTGTAGTTTTCAGCAGTATTCAGCTGTAGTGTTTAGAGAAAAGGGGATAAAAGGGAAATGGTGGATCCCAGCTGCATGTGATAGAAGCTGTTGGAACCTGCTGCAAGGTCAGTGCTCTCTCTGCTCCCCAGACAGACAGCAGTCTGGTACACTGCAGAACTGGCAGGCAGCACTCTAAATCACAGCCGGTGAACAGTGGCGATTGCTAATGCCACGTTTCCATCAGCACCAAGCTTGTACACTGCGGTCTGATCCCACTCCAGTTTTAACCCTTATCTTAGCACCGTTTGTTAACACATGCCATCAGAAATGACGTTGGAACCTCACAAGACTCCTTGGTCCCAGTTTGAAATATAGGGAAAACATGTTTATATTTTTTTTGGTCCTCAATAAAGTATACATAACTCAATTTCGCATTCTTCAGCTCGACAAAAATAATTCAGGGCTGAAAGGGTTAAAACGGGTCTTCAATTGGGCATTAGTTTAAAGATCAAGAGGTATTGAAGGGGTGCTCAATATCACGTGAATTATTTAGCTCTTTAACCCTTTGCAGGTCTGGTCACACAATCAAATGGATTAAGATTCCTGCCAGCCTGCGACCCTAATCAGAGCTGACGAGAGTTAAAATTCAACTGACGTTACGAAACACAACTGATTTTAAAACCTTTTCAAATTAGTCCAGGTGGCAGATGGAAAGATTAATGTAATTCAAGCCCAAAACAGAGAACAGATCTGTAAAGGATGTTACACTGTAATGACAGGCACAGCAGGATCAGGGAGAGATAGAAAGTAATGCATTGGAAAAAAAAAAAGAAATTAAAAGATCAGTCCCAATCTGAAGCATTAAAAGCATATCCTTCAAGCCTCTTTCTAACAAGGTGTAAAAATGTGCATTACACTTGGCTTACTTCATTGCTTTCACCGATCTCCGTAGTAAATGGAGAAGCAGTTTTTAAATCCTGCTGCAAGTTCCCCTCACAACGTACCTGTTGGAATTGTGTGAAGACTTGATATTCTTTGCTGAGATTATATTCAGAGACAAAACAGCATCTGCAGCAGCATCGTCCACCTCCGGTTTATTTCTGATGCGACCTTTTAATAACGGAAATAAAATAATAATACATAAATTCCGCAAGATAAGAAACACCACAGATGCTAAACAGCGTTGCATCTTCCTTACACAACACGGCTTCAGTTGCTCAGAATTGTGTCCGAATTTAAAATCTACTTCAAATACTGTACAAGTGCTTAGCTTTAATCTAAACTTAAAAACAGCTAGCTAAAAGAAACACGTACATATACAGTATGTAGCATCAACAGAGAGAATGAGCTCATTTTGCTTCATAAAGTCGAATGAAACCTGCTGAATAATGTCACGTAAGCATACTGAATTACATACCACTTTGTAGTTTTACATACACTTCATGAAAAACAGATTTAAAAAGGTAACATTTTGAAATCTAACATGAAATACTGTACTACTATTATTGTTTCCAGTAAACTTTTGCAATAACATTTTATAGTTTATTAGATTACATGTTAAGTAAAATATCCAAATTGTGTTCATTCATATTCACACACATATACACATGTATGTGTGTGTTACGCTCCGAGCTCTCAGGGCGTAGTTTTAGCTGTGTTGCTCCTTTGAAACTCACTACCAACTTTAATTATAAAATCCACAACAGTAGCCAAATTTAAAAACACCCTAAAGACACACTTATTCTCCTCTGTATTTGTATTTGTTAACTCTTTGACTCTACTGCAGTCTGCACTGTTTATTACAATATACATTCTACATTTATGACGATCGATTTTATCCCTGCGTTTACCTATCTTCATTTTATTCTTCTAGATGCCAATAAAGGTTGGAGAGGGGCTTCAGCACTCACCTACAACCAGCTCTCGCACATCCTTCCAGTGCAGCTCACTGCCTTTCTCGTGGATGATGGTGACTGTGATTCTGCGCTGAATACCCTGAGGAACACAATGGAGTGCAATCCTCACTTTCAAATCAGGTGTTCAATCAATGGCACCGTTATTATACAACTGATAGGAACTGGCAAAAAAACAAAACAGTACTCTATACATTTTTTTATAGAACACTATGTGCAGTTTGTAAAAAAATTGCACCACTCAAATGCATGTAAATGTGCACATTTTAAAATGGTCAGTCTCTCAGGTGATGTTATGCTTCATTTCCAGTGTTTCCAATGAGAGATGCAAGCTTGGAACATAATCTCCCTGCTTTAGTATATAAAGAAAATCTACAGCTGCCGATTGCTGAAATGCATTAAAAAAAAGTATTACAGAATACTCTTTGTACCACTTGTAAGACCAAGCACTACTCAACAATGCATGTAAACGTGCAACAAACTAAAACAAGTCATTCTCTCTGAAGAATTTCATGCTTTGTGCACACTTTTCCAACGAGAGATTTAGAGACACAACCTTGGAAAAAGAAGCCCTTCAGGTAATAATAATATTAATATAAAAAAAACTACAGCAGCTCTTCGCTCAAATGCATTAAAAATATCTTTAAAATAGTCACACCTGATGAAGCAGGTAAGTGCCGTGACAGGGGAGGCCTCCTGTGTGATCCACGACTGCAGGGATATACCTGCAGAAACAGAACAGGAATCAGTCCGAGTCTCAAATGTAGTTACAATCAGTTAGAAATGGACACGGCTGTATTACCAGTAGGATGCAATACTGTATAAAATCGCTACCCTAAATGGTTGGTTTGTTGTACAATGAACAGTTTTACTTTCATCACATATTGCTAAAATGAATGCAGTCTAATTGCTTATAAAAAGAGGCAGTGAATATAAAAGGGTGCACAACATTGCACCCCATATAAACGTGGCAGTGTGGTCTCCGGGTGTGCCATACGAAACTTTCCTCAACCAAACTAATTCCAACTCGGGAACAGAAGATCTGGGAAGCAATGCAACTGAATCCCAGTGACCTCCATTAACTTTCTAAAGCAAACTGCCTCCCACGGTTTAAAACCCACACATTTAAAAGGGCTTGTAATCTGATTGGCTGGCAGTCATCTAGCTGTCCCAAGGACTTGATGGGAATGGAGAATGAACTGCCTTCTCCTCCAAAAGGCACTGCATCAAGGGTGGATGGCTTTACAAAGCAGGGCTGTCAATCCAGCACCTATCATTAACTCAAAAGTCATCCAGATAATAAAAATAACTGACATCCTGACTTCAGAAGTATAAAGTTATGATCTTTGCCAGAGGTGCAGAGTAATGTAAACGAAATGCTTGTAATCTGAGAAGAGATGGCATTGAAACACCTGCATCCAGCCAACAAGGGCTGGCAGGAGAACCAATTGCATCCGCTAGGGGTGTGTCCTTTCCAATGCGGCCAAGAGTGTGACTGCCTTATGCAGCAAACCATCAGAATGCAATTGCGCATGGTCTGAAAGTTTCCCCAATACAAAACGCAGTGTAAAAATGTTCAGCAATATTAAGTAGGGTTTGCACACATTGGATTGCAACTGTTGCTCACATTTCCATTTCAGCTAAACGTTGATTTAGTCTCCTTTTGACTTCTGTTGGCACAAATGAGTGTGCAGAAAATGGCACTTATCAAATATAAATATTTTATCTTGCTTTTACTGTATTTGACCACACTGCGGCACTATGCCCCAAATAGAAATCCTATTTTATTTAAAGCAGTGTCCCTGCCACACTCATGCACAATAACAGAAGATTTCTCAGCTGTATGGGTCACTTCAACTTTAAATGGTGTTTAATGTACTGTTCTATATTTAGCATAATAAAAGGTTTAAAAGATTCCACTTACTCCCCAGTGGGTTCCAGTTCACTGATCTCAAACCAGACCAGTAGGTCATACTTGCTGACACATTGTCCCAGATTGGGCTTGCTTATGGCATTTAGTTTAGTAGCTGGAACTGCAAAGAAGTTAAACAAAATACATTTCTACATTATTAAACATGTTCACCTTTCAACAGTGTAATTTACCTATCCCCATAGTTATGGTATTAAAAAAGACACAATAGTAATATTAAAACATTACATGAATATACAGTACACATGGGAAAAATACATAACTTACAAAAATGGAAATATAAATAATTAATTTTCTTGCCTACCAATTCCCACTTAGTACACCTAATGGTGAGAGGATGGAACTCCTGTTGCACAGCAGTATCGTCCATTCCGGGTTTTACTATGAGCTTGATTAGCCACAGTGTATAAATAACAGGTGCGTCTTATTAAACTCATAGTAAAATCAGGAATGGGTCAAGCTGCTATGCAATGGGAGCCTCATGTCCATCCCTGTAGTGCTACTAATATGTGAAATCAGAAGAACCAAATTCATACACATCAGACACTGGTGACAAAAACAAAACAGAAGGTAAAGAAGCTAAAAAACAGGAGGATTAATGGAATGGGAATTCCATTAGACCATGGCAAATGTTTAATTTACACATACATTATTGAGATATATAGATATATATAAATAAACACACAACTAAACTGAAGGTACTATGACAGTAGCAACACAACAGGAATTCTACAGTGTATTCTGCTAGATCTTATCACAGACACACAGAAAATCAATACTGGTAGTAAATGTGTCTAAATGAGGTTTAGTCCCTAAAAATCAAGTTAGCTCCAAACACTTACTACATGATAAAAAGAGACTATTTATTTTTTTTTTCCTCCTGATATTTTAGTTTCAAAATATATTGCGTCCTATTTTTGTTGTGAGCTAACCTATTTTAGCAACCAGGCTGAACAAACTGTAATTATAATAAAAGTGAATTCTCTTATCAATATCCAATTTTTTGCCTTAAGATATACTTCCATACACACCTATTACACAGAAAATCGACTTTAAAATTCTTCAACCAGAACGTATTATTAATATTTTTTAGCTGGTAACAGTGAAAAGATTACTACAGGGGAATAAAGCAGACTGGGAATTGGAGAAACGCTCTGCTAAACTTAATTTGAGCCTTTATTACATGAGGGGAAAACAGCCTTGCAGCACACAGGCACACACAATACAGCACTACACCATTTATTAGTTTGCCATAGGTGTGACTAGGTTACAAACCATCGTGTTTGGGTACTGTGAGAACCAGACAATGTGTAACAGGCAGGAATGGAAACTTTGAGAGCTGATCAGCACTGCCTTCGAAACTAGCGACCGCAGAAGAGGCCAGAGCATTGGCGTGCTCGGACACAGTGTCCAGCATCTGCCTGCTTACATAACCAGACACAAGGTATCTAATCAACTCAATCTTTCTGGCATGGTCTGAAATGAAATTGAGGGAGAAGAAGAAGGCGGGGGTGGGGGGTGCGACGATGGAACAGTGATAGGGAGCGGACCGGAAATTGGGAAAAAGATACAAACCGGAAAGATGGGAAGAAAGAAAAAAAAAAGAGATACGATATAACATGTAAAGTGAGCTGCCATGCTGCAAACAAACACAACAATTATAAAAGATGCAATGCATGCTCGGGAACACTAGAATATAATCCTTCATGACCTTTTAAACAATATACAAGCAGCGAACAGCGTCTGAGCTAGACCATGCATTTATTATCCAGTCGGTCTCAGTCTGAATCTACCAGCTAAAGCAAATAAATCACTACAGTTTTACCTCCTCTCCATGTGGATCAATAAAACAAGCTATTTCAAGAAAAACTAGAACAAACTGTCATTCCCCTTCTTTTTTTAATGCTCTGATGAGGAATAAACGATTCAAATTGGATAAAATAAATGAACCCCCCTGGGCTGCCGCAGCCCTGCTTCCCAGGCACCTGGGTCACCCTGGTGGCAGGTACAGAAATCAATGGAACTCAGTAACGAAAAATCACTGGAATCAGAAATAAAAATGTTGCAAAGGATTCTTACCTGGTTTAGACAGCGGCATTGGTGGAGGGAGAGATTTGCGAGAGGGTTGTAGGAGGCTGTAAGACAAACTGCTAAAAAATGAGTATGCGTAATAAGGATTTTAAAAAAAATCAATGTTGCAGTAATTCGATTATTAAATTTATTTTTGCTTTAAAAAGCCACAGTGGATGCACCCTAAATCACTGAAGAGGGTTTATGAAGATGCTATTTATTTAGACAAACGCAGCACCCAGCTTGACACATTACTTAAAAAAACAAATCAAATAAGGAGTTACCTGTCCAGCCCCTGATAGTGTAGAGGATGCTGCTGGTAGTGTCCAAACACCTCAAACACAATGGGCTTGGTCTTTATATACTCAATGAAAGACTCTGTCACCTCAACAGCAACCTGCAAGTCAAGGTATTAACTGCTGTTACTTTCACTGAAAAGAAGCATCCAAGAAGACCTCTTGCTCAACCGCAGCTCTCTTGATCTATCCCTCCTACTCTGCACTGGACTTCCCTGACCTGTGCACCACGTCACTGGATCCTCAGCTAATGCACTATCCTTGCACTGCTATTACATCACAGTAACTTGTTGTAATCCCAACTTGCTGCATCCTGGTTCATCTTGTATTTGAGTAGTATTATTTGCATTTACTGTAAACTATACTGCATTAAATATTAAGCTTGCATTATAACGCCTGTTAGGTGGCCTTGCATAAAGGCGCCTGCCAAATAAATACATAATAATAATAATAGTAATATAATTCTAATTGCATTAACTCAATGAATTCGGAACAATTATTGCACAGTGTTCGACACAGCAGTACACAGTCAGGTCCTGACATGAGGACCAATGTACTTCAGAGCTGCTGCTTCATGTGGAGGATTAGCCCTTCCTATTTCTCATTTGAAGTGGAAAAGCACTCACGTTCTGCACATGGAAGAATCCCAGAGGAGCCCCTCGCCCAGTGTTCTTTAACGGTTCAGTGGAAAACGCTTCATCGTGACGATGCAGGAAGCTGGAATTCAACATTCAGAGTGAGTAACCATTCTGTCATGCAACACGTTCCCCTTTTTTCATGTTGCATGTACTGTACTTGCCCCAGTGACTTCTAACCTAATAAGGAGTTAAGCCTCATGCTCGTGCTGAGGTAAGAGACAGAGCCGGGCTGATTTCACCCACATGATACAAACAAACTAATTCTGCAGAGTTTAAGGGAAGTCTAGAGGCAAAAAGGGTCAGTGTGTATTTGCACAACAATGCCAATACACCTGGAACACTGTATTCAAGTGCTGCTTAACTTGAAATATAGCTATTCCTTTTATGACTGGTGCTATAGTTTAGTTGCTCCTTTTGGGAGAGAACTAAAGAGACCTATCAATATCTGTGACTGTTACAACTCTTGGTATTAAACAGCTCCTACCAACTGGTGGGACTTGAGTGACATTTCTTGACAGTAAAGCGACTGGCGGTCAAGACTGGTCAACGGCAGGAATAGCAAACCCAAACTCAGAAACTGCATCCCCACGCAAGGTAGAAAGCAGAACCTGCTGCTCTCTGCCCTTCTCTCTCCACCTGCTCCTGAGCCTTAGCCTCACTCTCCCTTGTCCGCAATGTTTCCCTTCCCTTTACGCAGGGGCTAAGTGTGCACAGGTGTCTCAGTTAACTAATAATGATTTATTTTTTTTCCTAAGATGGCTGTCTCCTTCATCAAGATGGAGTAGATGTTTCCTAACACCCAGGGTCCTAAAACCTCCATATTAAGGTCGCCTAT
This sequence comes from Polyodon spathula, assembly GCF_017654505.1. Taxonomy (NCBI): domain Eukaryota; kingdom Metazoa; phylum Chordata; class Actinopteri; order Acipenseriformes; family Polyodontidae; genus Polyodon; species Polyodon spathula. The sequence goes on along the minus strand of NC_054549.1, from coordinate 6,619,762 downwards.
TCGGCCACAATACACATATAATTGCATTACATGACCAAGTAATAACAGAGGGATCGTTGCGAGGCACAGAGGATAGTGAAGCCCGCACCAGCTCCACAGTGGTATGGACTGGTGCTGCTGCTGTCTATCACTCACTTGAACTGGCAGAAGATGTCTGCGTACTCCGGAAGAATCCCGATGGCCTGCAGGACGGTCACTCGGAAGGTAAAGACTCTTCCGACCACCAGCTGGTTCGCCAGCTCCTCCGTCAGACCTTCAATGGACAGCTTGGTGTCCCTCATGTTACCCTTCAGATCTAGGAGAAGCAGAGTGGAGCTGGTCAAACACGTGCAAGCAAGACCTTCATTCAGTTTCACATAGCCACAGACCCGCTGGCTCCATCGCCTCTATTTAAATACCCTTAAAACTGATATTAGTACACGAGGAAGTACAAGAAGAGCCTTTGTCCCATGAAATAGGTAGTCCTCATGTCATGGACTTCAATATCCTTGAATCACTGTGACTTTCATGAAACAAAAAATGCATACTGATAGAAGTCAGTCTTATACATTGAAATATGGATGACATACCTGTCAACTACTAAAGGGATTTAGGGATCTACGTTGGGCTATATGGCTTACTAATAAAAGGCTTCACAGGAATGTTTACAGCGATATAGAAAGAACAAATCTCCCTTTTCAAGCAGAGTGCTTATAACACAAGTGGTAACAGGGTATCGTTGACAGCATGCTATTCCTTTTTAATACCTTTAATGTGTAATCCTCACCCAGTTCATTTATCCTGTTGTGCTCTTCTGAAGGGGTTACGACCTCTGAACTCTGACCCTGCCCTTCCACATACCTCAGCTCCTCAAGGGACAGCCCTGACCGGGTCAGTGCAACAGTGGAACAGTCACTCTGATATAGACGGAAGGACAAGAAAAAAAATAAAAGATTAATATACACTTAAATGGAATAGTAAAAGAAATGTCACATTGTCCTATAGTATTTCAATATTAACAGGTCAACAGGAGACATTTGCTAGAACTGCCTAATATAAAATGCATGAAACCCAGAATTACTTCTCTTTCATTAAATACTCCAGGTGCAATAAAAATAAAAAATAAAAATCTATCAAACCCTCTAACTTTAGCGCTATGCAAGTGGGGCTTCTGCAGAAAAAGAAACTCAGATTGCTAGTGGCAAAATCCTGTTTGCATTGATCTTAAGCCTCTGAGACTCTGTGTATAATGATACTCTGCAGCAGAAGCTGTGCTCTGCAGGTAATAGAGCCTTGTTCAAACACTACCTACTAGCAATTAACTTACAGTTTGGAAGTATTCATCGTCAAAAGAAATTTTGGCAGTTCCTGACTGTCGCACTCCTGAGCCATAGTCTGGAGCTTCTTCATCAGCTAAAGCAAAAAGGAGTGGCTTTACTGTTTTGATACTTCATATCATATAAAATATTCTTGGATATGCTTTAGATATTACATTGGTGTGTTTTCTATATATACACACACACACACACATATATATACTGCTGTTTGTGCATAACCTTCTCACTGTCACCTGCTTAGTAACTCGTATTGCACTACAAACTGAAATTACTTGGCATTTTCACAATCCAGACTGATCAAGTACATACAGTAGACATCCAAATACCCTGGGATTTGAGTCCAGGCTCCTTCAGGTGCTGCTCAGAAGCACTGTCCATACAATGTCAGCGATGATTATAAACTCGAGTGTGAAGGTGTCGAGTTCACTGACAGTATAGTGACAGAGCTGTACTCCTGTATCTTCCATTCATCATCAGCCATTCTTACCTGCAATGGCTTGGACCCCGACACGCAGGAATCCTCGAACCTCCCCTTTCTCACTCACAATCGCCACTCTGTGGACGAGGGGCACTGGGTACAGGAGGTTACTGAGATACACAAAGGCTCTGCAGAACGGAGACAGAGAAGGCAGCACAGCTGTCAGTCAGTGTGGGAGAGGAAAGACCTATCCACAGTGTGCTCCCCATGTGTGCAACTGAGGAGCTGTTTACACTGCATTCACTGCGCCAGGCTTGAAATGTATAAAGCATTTTAATATTTATAAAGCATTTTAATATCAAACCTTTCAGTTTTTGGGGCGCTATAACCTTAATTGCTGAATTGCTAATTGCACACTACACCATAGTTCAGTGATTATTTGTAGGGGATGACCAGAAAATATAAACTCAAATATACACAATTTAAAAGTGGATGAAATTACCAAGTATGTTACCAAACAATGCTAGAATATTAAGCTCAGGCTTATACAATGACCATTACACTGTAGTGTCCACGCAGTGAGTAAGAAGTGTATACTGAGTCCACGGTCTTGTTCCTAAGATACATTATGTATAGGGGCCCGTGGTTTTGACAGGTACTGCAATGCTGTTGCGAGCTCAGGGATCTTTTTTAAAGGTCAGGTGTTGCATTGTCTATGTAACAGTCTGGCTCCGGGGGAATATCAGAGTAAAAATTCATCTGTCATCCACACTACAAATGACTTTTACAACACTGTTTGCTCAGTCAGGTCAAGGGGTTTGATTGCACAGTATTTCTGGAACCTGTACACTCTTATATTAAAAGGGACCTTGTTCTTATAATAACTGCTGTAATATATCGGGCTTGTCCGTTTGTTTTACAGTACCTGGCAATGGATAGACTTTAGTTTGAGCTATGGTAAGGCTCAACGATATCGCAAGAGGCATAGATGGTATTGACGAACAATCCTTAAAAACTCTGATTTCTGTATTCAGGAGTCTGTAGTTTATATGAACCAAAATAAGGACAGATCTGAAACTGCAACTGAAAAATTCTCTTTAGGTTGCTTCAAATAAAATGTGCCGGAAATTTATATTAAAAAAACTTGACTAATAAAAATGATACAAAAATACTAAACAAATAACCAACCAACCAAAATAAAACATCAACATGCTGAACTAAAATAAACTCAAATGTTAAAAGGATCAGAAAAAATGTTAATTGCATGAAATAAATAATACACAGCAAAAACAAAACACACACAATGTAAAAATAAAACAACACAATAATTGAGCCTTTTCAGTCTGCTTGAAGCTAATAAGCAGAACTAAATAGTAAGAGTAGCACTAGAAAGGCATAAAGAAAAACTACTGCCGACGACAAAAAAAAAAAAAAAAAAAAAATTCTCAGTTGAACATAAGTACTATATTTAAAAAGCAGGAATAATGGTTTCATTATGTCCAGCAGGTTCTTTTAGACTGTCTGTGTCACCCAGTGTAAGGCAAGTGAAGAACACAATGGCTGTTCTGCTACTGACAGCTGTATTCTCGCTGCGCCAAGTCTCCATTTAAACAGAAACAATGTCACGGCCGTTCACGCACTTCAAACATCCTGACAATTAAAATCGAAGCCACAGTGACGCTGCTTCCTTCGTCAGAAACGTTCAGGCTTTGCGTGATTTGCTTCAATTGTGCTTTTGGTTTTGTGCTTCGCTTAGAACAGACTGAAGAGGGTCTAAACAATATTAGCGGGTAAGATTGGCGAGGTAAAAATGGCATGTTCACAAGCAAAACAATTAACAAAACGTAAAATCTGACAAAAAAAACAAACAGCTAATAATGACAAATGTGTTACAACACAAATAACAGATGACTGTTAAATCGAATTGCATTTATTTGTTTAATTTTATCCGCATTGATAGAACCAAATAAACAAAACAAAAAATAAATAAAAAAGGAGCCACAGCATGCCTTAGGAGCAGACGGCTGAAGGGACGAGCTCTTTCCACTACCTTTGCCTGCCTGCAGATATAAATCCACACCTTTACAATGACAAAGCAGGGTGACAGAACCCCAATCCACACGAGGGTCACAAGGTCTGGGAGGAAGCTTTTCAGTTACATGTTTTCGATGACTGCTTGCATATTACCTATTAAGTAACAGGCTACTTTGTAATTTTTATTTTTTTGCAGCATTTTTAAACTGGCATCTACCAGTTATATAATATATTTTTTATTAAACTATATTGTTATGCTAACTTACCCTAGTTTTGTCAACTGCAAAAGTGAAGTCTGAATGTTAATTCTGCAAATTCAGCCCTTTTGTGACTCCTCATATAAAATAAGAAACTGAAGCCTAACAATGATCCATTTCTTGGTGTTTTTCTCCCCACAGGGGTGATACAGCTCCATTTTCTACATGTTGAGCTTCAGAGAAGCTGTGAAATTTCACTGGTTTGATTACTGGCACACGTCTAACTTGACAGCCCTCAAAATAGGACGCAGCAGTTTGTAGCCAAAAGGAAGGATTCCATTTTTTTTTCTGTGAAATAATATTAAATTTAGACTGTATCAAACGACAAATACAGCTTGTGTTTAAATTTTTGTTTTCAAAGAATTTTATTTGGTACTTAATGGGTGAATAATGTTCTTTTTTTAGGGTAATCCACCAGCAGAACTAAGAATATTCTTATGGCAGATCATATCACTTTTACATACTCTACATTATTGCAATGAACGAAGAAATTCTGCCAGTTATATGCCAAGCATGCAATTCACAAGAACTTCCACCTCTGATTTAATTTTCTACACCATTAGGTCAAACAATTACTGTAAATAAATGATTTGTGTTCCACAATTTTGTAAAGCTGTATTTGTAACTTTTGATAATTGGGCTTATTGCAAGGCAGAGGCTCCAGGTACTCAATAATCCTGCATGTGTTGCATGTTCATATGTGTTAGAAATAATCGTTTGGGTTATCTTGTTCATAGGCAAGCATCCTGGTACACATTTTACAATAAAATAACTTTAAAAGATTTTCACCCACAGTAGAGCAGGTTAAGTTAGTATAGGTCACAACAGCTTTGAAGCGTTGTCGCAGGGTCTCCTAAACCAGTCGCTTTTGATCATGAAATGAAGAAACTACTCTTGTCTAAGTACCCACAACAACTGACCGAAAAACATTTGATATACTGTATAGAGATCCATGCATATTTAAAAAGGTTGATCACTTGTGATGATGACACCAATACAAACAGAAATATTAACCTTCACATGCATGCAGACAAGCCAGATGCCGTAGACCGTCTAATTTGTGTGGTAGGAAAGAGCTAGCCCCTGTCTGCATCAACCACCCCCCTGAGTGGACCTCACCAACCTTCCCACTAAAATGAACCAGGGAGACCGGTCGTAAAATGGGTCCTGGCCATCACTGAAGATGTCCGATCCCTCTTCAGTGCCCGCGTCCGAGCCAGTGTCGTCCACAAAGGCCTCGTCGTCAAAGTCGTCCATTTCGTCCTGCTGCTCGTCGGCCAACTCAGTGATGTCCGAGTCGGCCGTGGAGAAGGTCGGAGACGGGGTGCGGTCCGCGAGCCGCTCGTTCACACAGCCGTGGAAAATAGGGGAGCTGGAGCGCATTCGGGGGGTGGGGGGTGGGGGAGAATCAAGACAGTTACAAAGGTGCACCACCATACACCAAAGCACGCACCGGGAAACAAAAAGCATGCCTTCAAGGAGGAAGCAGGGAGAGCGTCACATGGAGACTGAACAGCTCTGTAGAGGAACTTCAGCTTCAGCTTTTTTTAAACTATTCTAGCTGATCCTATGAAAAAACATGGTTGTACTTCTTGGTTTATATACTGCGATGTATATTTGTGTGTGTTGAACTAATAATCCGCAGTGCTAAACAGGATCTTGACTGCTCATTTATCTTGGCAATACACTACATATTCGCTCCCAGTGCAGCATGCATTAGGTCTGATATGGAAGTGCGGTGCAGGATAAATTAGATTCGCCGAAGTGAAAAGTCCGGAAAACTACCCATAGCAAAATAAAAAGGTAACCACTGGAATGTGTTATCTGGCAAAAAAATAACAGCTGGAATAACTTGCATGTCAAAGAGTTATTGATGTTTCCATAAGAAAACAATGAACAGCCTCACAATCCAGAAAGCACTGTGTCAGGTCTCTGAATCCCTAGGTTATAATGCCATGATGTTTGTTCAGCTGACGCATCAGTAAAGAATATGAACATCCTTTGTGATCTCTCACAACCCTGATTCACTAATGTACTGTAGGTGTTTGAAATCCCACATGGCGTCACTGTGCATTAATGCATTAATAAAAATGTCCCTGTGGTCAATATTACATGCAATTTGGTAATAACTTGCGTCCTGTGGTTCTGTTCGCTGCCGAGGATTGTCATGCTAGAGTGACTTCAGAGGTGACAGATTGATAATGCTCTAGCACTGAGGCATGAGCCCTGGCACAGGGAATTCAAAGCTTAAAAGTTGTCAAAGGACAGAATGATATTAAATGGGTTCTCCGGTGAAGCAAAATGCCTCAAGAACAGCTGAAGTAAAAGTGCTTTAAAAAACAAATGTACACTTACATCAAACATATGAAAGTTGTTACTGGGTGCAGTCATTTACGAGGGATACAATAAATTACATAGGGTAGGCTGGAGACAATTTCAGATTTCTTATATATATATATATATATATATATATATATATATATATATATATATATATATATATATATATATATATATATATATATATAATATGTACCACACACACACACACACACACACACACACACACACACACACACACACACAACAGGGTAACAACAAAAAATGGTTCCAGTTGTTTTGAAAACAAAAACAGTCAGAAAGCGAAATTACTTTTAATAATAATAAGGATAAGGAACCTGGTGGAAAAAAGCGAACTGAAACCTGCCAACTAACCCACCTTCCCACAAGCTTGAACCAGTGGAAGCGGTCGTAGAAGGGGTCGTTCCCGGTCAGCACGCTGTCATTGTCTTCATGAATGGAGGACGCCATTTCACCAGCTCGGTCATACATCTCACGCATCTGATCCAGCCTTTGCCTAAAGAGGATCACATACACAAATTGTTACTGAATACCACAATGTGAAGTACCAAAAACGTTAGAGCCGGAATGGAGAAACATTGGCCATATCCCCATTAAAACAGCAGTCTTTGAGCACGCACTTGAGTTTCTCCAGGGACCAGTAATGGGTGGCTCCGTTCTTGAGGTCCTGCACCTCCACGGCCACCACGGTCCTGGGGAAGGGGCGAGGGTCCCGGTCCTTCCCTGCCTCCGTGGGGAGCAGCTCGGGGGGCAGGGGGGAGTACAGCGTGTCTGTGAGCAGCACGAACTGGAACTGCACCTGCGGCACAAGCACATCGATAAAACACCCTTCTTATTATCACTATTCTTATTATCAGTCATGATGCACACAGGTCTACGAGAAGCCGCTGGCAGCAGAAATGTACCGGAGAGAGAGATCGCTGCTTACCCTCTTCTTCAGTTCCACGCTGATGGCATTGGCCTCTTTGAGGTACACAGCGTTGCCCCACAGCTGGTCTCGGAGCGAGGTGAACTGGTGATATTTCCACTTTCGGAATGCCCACTGCGCTGTCTCAAACTCATGCTGGGTCCAGGGTACTGAAGAAGTGCAAAAACATAAAACAGGCATCACAATAATTTCATGTCATAATGCAGAATGCAGCAGCTCTACAGAGGAGGTGTAACCTTAGTTAAAAGCACACGCAAGACTGTCAAAAGGACAGAAACGTACATGTATAATTCCATTGTAAAAGCTGCAGTTTACCATGTATTTTCAATGCTGATACACCTTTAATATGTTTCAGCATGATAAAATTTAGCATAAGGGTTTTCACCATGCTTTACCATACCGACAGTACCTGATTTCTCTTGCTTTCCTGCGGTTTACAATGCTGTTACAATTGTTTTAATGTACAAGTACTTTACTACACTTCCCTATGCTTTTACTGTAAACTTTTATAAGAGATGTACATGCATTATATATATATATATATATATATATATATATATATATATATATATATATATATATATATATATATATATATATATATATATATATATATATATTATATAATATATATATTAGAGATATATATAGCTAATACCTGAGAGAAGTTGTATAGCTAATACCTGATGAAGACATGCATGTGTTGAAACACGTCACGTTTTTGTTTTGTTCGAATCAAAATGTTTAAGTAAGAAGATTTTGCTGCACAACACAAGTGGTCAAGTCAAAGAATACAGAAGAGAATTCTTTGTACCTTTTTTTTGTTTTTTAAATAAAAAGCGTGGACGTGCATGAATGCCTTCATGATTATAAATAGTGTGGAACCCACCTTCCTCCTCTTCCTCCTCCTCCTCAGTGGTCTCAGCAGTCAGCGAGCGAGTCTCCACCTGCTTCTGCAGCTCCTGCAGCTTGCTCTCGTACACCTGTCAATGACAGAGGGGAGACATGTAGAAGACAGACGAAGAAGAAGAACAGATGGAGGGTTTCAGAGAAGAGGAAAGACAGTGCTGTTGGGAAAACAGGGATCGTTAAAAGGAAATACACTGTATTATGAACTATTATAAAAACACAGTTAACAAAACGTATTTGATTACATACGGTACAGAGCCATTACAAAAAGCATGTGGATTGCTGTGCAAGCCTGTATTTGAAAAACAGTCACTGCTAATGTAGAATGACCCTTGTGCTAAATTCTCCTGTTTTTAACCCGGTGATGCCCAAGTATTTTGGTATGGAGAAACAGCCCCTTCTCCAATGGTGTCCCTGTAAAGCAGTTGACGCTTTTACAGTACCTGTAGTTGTTGGCTACAAGTCCGTTCGAACCTTAATGTCCACCAGTTAGTGCCGTCAAGTTATGTTCCACTTTATTACCACCCTGTGAAATCTTGAGAACAATCGCCCCCACTTTCTGGAGCCGCTCTCATGCTGCATATTCTTGGCTGTGAAGCTCAAGATTCTCTGAATCACCATTATGATTGCCGGGGCCATGGACTCCTGGTTACACCAGCATTACACAGTCTATAACCTTGCACGGTCACCAAGACTACAGAGTTGCTCGGCAGAGAATCCAGTATCTGAAATCCTGAAGAAAGGATGAGACATATGTGACTTAAACGGACTGAATTAAAGCCGGTTGGATCACTCTCTTACCCACATGTAAGGTTTTGAGTCTCGTCTTGTCCACAGAAAAGGGGGGTGCATGAAATAGACTGACGTGGATCAGCTCTACCTACATTTCACATTACCTGCGGCACGTCCACCTGTTTGACCTGATCTAACCTGAAAGATAATGCGTTTTCCAACTGTTATACATGATTTCCTCAGGTAGTAACCTCAGGTTAAAACAGGACTGTAAATCGCAACTGCCGCTACGGTCAAAGGTTTTGCATCATTTATTCATGACAATTAAAATAAATAAATAAATAAATAAATAAATAAAAAATACATGCACATAATTTAGATCTTTTATTTAACATCATGTAATCAAATAAAAACTACAAAATTATATTGCAAAAGTCTACCAGAAGCCATAATAGAAGTAGGGTATTTCATGTTAGATTTAAGTATATGGAAAACTACATAGCAGTATGTAATTCAGCATGTTAACGAAGCAGGTGTCATTCATTCCTCTTGCCCCCACATTGTTCCCACTGTTTTTTATTTATATTATTATTTTTAACTAGATTAAAATCATATTTTTATAATGCAGCTTATCTATTCAACTTTATGAAGCAAAAGCTGTTAATTCTATGGGGTGCTTCAAAACTTGTGGCCATAGCTGTACACAGTAAGGTGGGTCTGGAGGCTTTGGGTAAAATAACTTTCCAGGTGTACATTGGAGGGCAGTGTGCAGAACATGGCTCTAGTGTTCTTGTAATGAACTGCAATGGTACGCAATACTGAACAGAAGTGAACAGTGTTAAAACCCAGAATTTACCAGCACCACGAGTGCTGAGATTAAACCATTCTCCATCAATACTATAATGTCTAGATCAGAGGTCTGAATTCCAGTCCTGGAGGGTCATTCCATCCCAGTTTTAACAGATGACATAATTACCTGCTTCAGGACCTGGTGGAGGTTAAGATGGCTCAATTCAACAATGAAAACATGGTTGGTACAAAGACCTGGGCTGGAAGAGATAACTGCTGGACCGCGTCACTTACTTCTTTTAGGACTTCTCGAAGCTGTGCACTCCAAATCCATCAGTTTTATTTTTGTCTCAATGGGTGAAAAAAAAACATTCTTTCTGGTTTGTTAACCAGTTTTTTTGTTGTTGTTGTTGTTGTAATGACAATTTGGAGTAAACAGCCTTTGAGAATCTAGCCAATGCTACAGCAAGTTACTGTAAAATTGGTAGTGCACTGTCACTTCAGAAAAGGGACAGCAAATGCCTTTAGTTCAGAAGATACTCACCAGCTGAACGGGTCTTAAGATATCCTTATAAGTATAAGGGGGACATAAGAAAAGGAGCGTCTGGGTATTTAAATAATTCGATTCACTGTACAAAGCAATGGCATGCTGTAAGACCCCCCCATTGTGAATGATACAGATGGAGGAGCAACACAAGCAGCTGAAAACTGGATCAAGCCCTTCTCTTTAACCACTGGACCACACAGCCTCCTAAACAGAAGGCTCAAGCAGAATCACAGCAATGAAGAATCTTTCCAACACTGCCTCACTGAGAGCACATGTGTTCCTAATGGATTGTCTCTGAACACTTTGTATATAAAGAGCTCGCAGGAAGGGAACGGAAACATACTATACAGTGGCAGTTCAAAGATGACGTTGGTAACAGGAAACATGTGCAAGCTGAAACAGAAAACAAAATGTGGATATTCGATCGTTTCAAAGGATGGGCTGTACAATACAAGCCATCACCTTTACTGTTATCAATGGAAGCCATTTATACACCTACTTGGCAAGACCCACTTATCTGAAATGAAACAAAAATGTAAGCTGCCACTGCAGTAACAGCTTGAAGGATGGTGACTGCTCTGGTGCAATGCAATTTCCTAGGACGAGTGTGACGCATTGATAAAATTAAAGTTAATTATCTAGACCATGCATTGGCTCACCCACAGTGCAGACAACTATGCACTGATTATTTGAAGGGGTTCAAGGCTTCATAGATTATAACAGTTGCATTTGTAAAGCTTTTTTTAACATCTTTTTCAATATATTTTGATTTGGTATTTTAAAATTTCCCTTGATGACTTTGCTGAAGCTGGCCTTTGTGTTTCACATTGATGACAACAAGGCCAGAAGCATGGTTTCTGGATAAAGACCATTATTATATTTTGAAATATAATTCAAACTTCAGTGCTGAAAATGCATTGCTCTTAATTGACATTAATAATAAGCAATATGCTGCAGAAATAAAAGGAACCCTACTTACAAGCTTTCATTTAAGTATGTTTTTATCTTTATTAAGTTTGAAATTTCTGCTTAGACTGGACTCAATTTTATCAAATGAAAATGCAGCACTTTCATTAAGAGTCCAAGCCTGACTTTGTGTGACCCACACAGGAGGCAGTGTAAAAGCACACTTGGATGGGACTCCACTCTGTTCTTCAGGGTGCTATTGAGAATGCTGTAGATGGTAACGGCATTCTCGCTTTGCCATGCTCGATTTTCAAAAATGGATTTTTCATAAAGGATAAAATGTCATTTTATTCATCGTGCCTGAAACGCCTCACAGGTTTGTCCTGTGAATACAAACCATCAATCTAGTTTAGCAGGACTGAATTGATAAACCAAGAACAGACAATGATACTGTACTGTACCAATAGCAAACCAGTCAAAACTCCCAGACACCGACTATCTCACTCAATGTGAATAATAAATCTACTGCCTTGTTCTGTATATCATGTGAGGGTTTAGAGTCATATCTACTTTCCAGTTAGCATATCCAATACAATTGTATTATCTGAAGTTATTGCAGCTTCAATATCTCAACAGATATGCAAAGGCATCTATAATAAAGGATTTTCATATTCCTGAACAGTTGTGAATATCAAACTATGTTTATTCATAACAGATTTTGATATCTCTATTTTAAAACAGTGGTGGCTAATACAGTGATCACACAGCAGATACACTGTGCTGCCTTCAAGCATGTGCCAAAATACATGCCAGTGTAAATAACGTTCTGTACTTCTGCTAGTTCCATTGAGATTGTCTCATAATGTTCCTTCATTCAATCACCAAAAGGAACGCTTGATGAAAGTGAACTACTAGACTCTGCTGTACTGCAGCCGAAATTGCTTTAATACTTTGCTTAATTACAGCCCAAACCAGGGACAGATTTAATAAATCTCCAGAATAAATAGCACTGGATGTTATTTATTAAAGATTTGAATTTTAACACGCAGTGCAATGAAGTGACCAAATGGTGAAATTTGCAGAATATATATATATTTCAGGTGAAAATATAGAAAGTGGTGAAATCAAATCAGATTTTATTTTGCACAACCTGAATCCTTTGTAGACGGTGATTAAAATAAATGAAACAGCTTTCAATAGTTCATTTAGAGATTCAGTGAAAATGGAAGTATAAAAAAACCCCAGAGCACAGAAGTTTTCATTCAGTACTTGGTAGTTTATTTCACTTGGTACTTGATAGAAAAGAACAAAGTTTGCGTTCCGACTCGCTTGAAAAACAGTCAAATCCTAGATATTACTGACATTAGCATGTGCCACAGATACACCAATCCACTTTCAATAGCACGGCAGCTGAGGTCAGATGAAAGCACTTCGTGTTTAATATATTTGAAGGCTTAGGTAACAAAAGTGAACAGAGGAACAAAAAATACCCTTTTTCCTCAAATATATATACTTAAAAGAACCATTAACATTGCCTATATGTTTCTGTGATAGCTTTTTTGTTACCATGTTTAGTTAAGATGTTAGCACCATTACATTTTTAAATCTAGCATTGCTTATTGTACAACTAGAAGATTACTAAAAAGACACATTTAGTAATACAAGGACAAAGAAAGAATAGGAAAAGGCCATGCAGCTTTGTGTCAGAATTGGCACTTATCGTTTCTGTGTTGTGAGGATATGTTGGCAAATTATTTTCCAAGCTTGAAGGCTGAAACGCACGAATGTGTACAAACCTCAAAAGAATTGGGCTTTGCAAAGATGTTGCATTTGGAAAGAGCATGTGATCGTTGATCTCCAGAAACGGCAGCTAGTGCAACGTCCTTTTCTGAATTCTTAGTTTAAAAAACAATAAAAAACACCAACATGCAATTCATCATGTTTAATTTTGTTGGCCGTTTTCGATCTCACCGAGTTCTTTCAACACTGCAGACCTACATGCAGGTAAAGATAACTATTACTGCAGGGAAACGTATAACCAGCCCTTGTCTTGGTATGCCTCCTATATCATTTCTATAGATTTCCCTATATAAAAGACTCTGAATCTCTTTAACCTATTATTGTAGAGCTGTCTTTTGGCAAAATTACTTTGTGCTGAAAAGAGTTACAATCAAAAACATGCTTTTTTTTTTTTTTTTTTAAAAGCTTTAATCTTATATAAAAACAGTATTGGCTTAGACATTTTCTTCCAAAAGAATTTCAAAAAGAGAAGGGACTCATATTATATGAAGCGGTATTGCAGATAAAAGCATACATATATTTTTTAAAAAGACATTTGTATTTAATGTACATAAAATGATTTTATGCATTTAAAAACCGTTGTAAACCTGTATCCTGCTATCATGGCAACCAGAAACAGGACTTCCTTTCCTGACCACTGATCTTTTTTTTTTTATAGATATCCTGTCGGATTTGCTACCAAAAGTAAAGCCAAATTTCTCGGAATCTGCCCACGACGCGAGAAAAACAACAAAAAACAAATGATTTCTGGGATGCACTGTAGTATACCATGATAGGAACGAAGCACTTTGAACCATTCCAGATTTTATTATGAACCTGTTACTTCTATAAATAAAATCTAATAAAAAAGTTTGCATGTGTGGTTTTTAATATCAGGAGATATTTTTGCTATGCTCACAACGAAAGATATAATATTCATATCCCAGCATTGTGCGCACTGTGAAAAAGGCAATACCTCTCAAGTCTTCCCAATTTGATAAAGAACTGCAAACTATGTGCAATCTGTGCAATGCACAGAGGAAAAAGTTATGTGATCTTTGCATAAATTAGCCACAAATGACCCATATTAAACACACGACTCATCCTCCTCTCTCTCAGAGATCAAAGAATTGAAAAGATCAGGTGTGTATAATGAAGCACAAAGTAAAATCCGCAACGACTCCAGCTTGTACACAATGGCACTTTTATTGCGCTCTCTAGCGTCACGATCTGGAGCAGTTTCAGAAAGGGTTATTCCGAACCTGACACATTTTAGCCATTTCCGATTAGATTTTGGTCAAGTCACACTTCAGAGATTTAACCAACCCCTAAATCAAATTTAGATCTCAAAAACAGGTGAAAGACTGTCCTTGTTATTGCAGATTTAAGAAAGAAAGAAAGAAAGAAAGAAAGCCTCTAATAGTGAGGTATCTACTATTCCGGCAGGAACTAAATGCAGAATTATGTTAATGTAGCACTGGAGATCAATTAAGCTCTCTCTGCTTCCCACACAACTACAGCACTTTCCTCTGACATTTTCAACACTTACAAATCAGGCAATCTGAGTATCTGGGATATACAAACAGACCTGAAACTGAACAGGCATGCAAATGGCAACCCTTTGTGATTTTAATCCAGGAACACAGCTATTATTCCATTTGGTTGTTCCACATGAGGACAGCTTTTCTAGGCACGTCTATAAACATTTAATTGTAGAAGGTCTGGATGATACTGGCATTACAGGAACCTGTCTGAACATAATAGCTACTTACAAATATACCCAGTGTAGTTAAACTGAAAGGGATGGAAAGCTATACTATACTTCTAAACAGATATAAATTGTGCTTTTCTTAATATATAATTACAATTTAGATCAACCAACCACACGCGCTGTTCAAGTGTAATAGATTAGTCATCACAGATGTAATAATTGGATCATTCAAACAATGTTGGGAGTCTCTTTCTTTTAATTGTTGTTTTCTTCAGAATGTTCTCTTTTTTTATATGTTTGAAAACAAGTTCAGCTAATTTTACACAGTCGTTTCCTGGGCTGCTTTGAGATTAGGTGCGGACAACTGTCTTCGCATTCGCGGAGGTGCTGTGAAATTATTATAATGATTAGGCCTATCGGTTTGGTTGTAGCGCTGAAAATTCCCATAGCTGCTGTCGCTGCAAGTGCTGTTGTAGTAGTTTGGCTGAGGATGCTGCTGCTGCTGCTGCTGGTGGTAGCGTGGCTGGTGAAACATGGGGTTCTGGGGCGCTTGCCATTCCTCTGGAGACTGCAAGGACTCAGCTGAGTTGGAGGCTTGGCGATGCAGCCCATGCTGTTGCTGCTGGCTGCTGTTGAAAGAGTTGCTCCGCCAGCGCCCTGGCTGCTGCTGGTTTTTGTAGCTGTGTCTGTGGCCTTGACTGTGGTCCTGACCCTTTACCTTTCCGTAGGGGAGTGCCCCATACTGTTGGGAGTTGTTTTGCCCGCATTCCTGATTCTTTGTTTCTGCCTCTCCACGCTCTTCCTGCACTGCTTCCTTGGGAACTTTCAACTCGATCACCTCTTGGTCCGTTATGATGATGTGTGTTCCTGGGCTCCAGGAGTTCCTGTGTTGGGGACTGCTCCTGAAGGGAAACCTGGGCTTGCGATCTTCAGGTGGGATGAAGCGGTGGGGGCCGCTCTGCCTGCGAAGCTGCTTAGTGATCTCCTGCTGCTGCAGGTTCTTCAGACGGACCTGCTCCTGTCTCATCCACCTCATTCGACCCCGCTTGAAGGACGGGTCATCGCCCATGAGCTGGGACACTCGCTCTTCCTTGTTACCCTCCTGATCTTCATTCAAATACTTTCTGCCGGTTCGGGCTTGAGAATCGTTTTTGCAAACATTTTTATTATTATTATGAGCAGACGACAGTTTCTCCTGGTGCTCCTGGGAGCCAATCAAAGGTAACACCTTTTCCATTTTGATCATTTTGTGCCTTAAAACGCGGATCTCTTCGTCCTTCATGTTGTTCTGCTTTTTCACGTCCTGCAGTATGTCCTCCAGCTTGTCGATGTGCACCTTGAGGTCGTCCACATCGGAGACGGCTTTCCCGTTTGTCATCACGTCCTCGATGCGCTCGTCTCCCACACCTACAGTGTCCCACACGTCCCTCGCCACCGCACGCCAGGAGTCACGCTCGTTAGGGTCTTTCTTTCCATACAGGGCACAGAGTTCTTTCATTTTGACAATAGACAGGGCTTCGATCTCCTGCCGAGTGTGTCGGAAATCGTTCAAGGCCACCTCGTAACAGATCTCCTTCACCGCCTGGATCTTGAGGTCTGAGATGGTTACCCACTTGGAGTCCTTGGTGATGCGTCTTCGTTGGGGGATCTGGTACATTTTGACAGGCTCTCTCTTTTTCCCACTGCTGGGTAGGCCACACTTTTTTACAATGGTTTGCAGCTTGCTGGGAGGCAGCTTTTCCCTCAAGGAGGTAATCAATCTCCAACTCTCTTCACAAGACCTCCTGTCTGAATCATCCCCACTATCAGAATCTCCGTCCTTTAAAAAAGAAACAAACCAAAAAGGTGCCCAAAAAAAAAAAAAAACAAAACAAAATTAAAATGGAAACTTAAGAAGAAAATAATCAGAATATGCAAAACAAGAACCAATAAATGAAGCATGGGTTAGGAGGACAACATTTAATTTAATTTTTTGGTTTAAAAATCTAGAATTAAAAAAAAAAATTGTCCCTCGAAAAAAAGAACCCCCATACCACATTTATGGATAACAGTCTCTCTATTTTGCACACTTGTGAAAAATTAAAATACATGAATCTCAAATCAATAATGAAAAATGTAAAAGGTTCCGTCTTTCTTAATCTTATTTGCACTGTTGACATTTTTTAAAGCTGCATCCCAGGCATGCTACCAAAACATGCAAAAACATGGTTGCCGTTTCTGCAATCCCCATTTGAAGTCCATGGCAGAGATGAGGCAGAGTGGTGTGGTTCAGACTCTTCTAGTGTTATAAGGATGTTAGTAACACAAGTGCATTCTACGCCTGCTTAGAACCTGTTTAGAACAGGGGGAAAGGTGTGTCTGGATCTGTGTTAAGAAGCTGTGTTAGAGTTGTTAAAGTGACAGTTACTCTTGAGGTAATGCAGTTTCTCATGTTAAAAGAAGAGGAAGCAGAAATCCAAGGCGGTGATTAGAAACTTCTAATAAAGAGGTGGGTAATGACCAACTTCAGGAGGTCATATGATATCAAAAGCAAGTTCATCATACCGTATTCAGAAACAGTCAAAAAGGTGTAAGCTAGCCATAGCTTTCCTTCGTGCAGTTTCAGACTGATAACACTGTCATAATCTGTGTTAAATCAATCTCACCTAAACTACATTGTTTCTAATATTGTTCCATCTTGAAAACTACAAAGGGATCTTGAGAAAACAATGCATTGCTCATATAACCAACTGCACTGAAGTTTTAAAATAAATACATGAAGACAAGATGGAGTTTAAAAAGTTACTTGGTATGAAATATCAGTGACCTTTACTGCTCTCTCTCTCTCTCGTTGTTTCCATTCCCTTTAAATCAGTTTCCGTTTAGTACACCCTGGGGACATTTTAAAACTCTGAAGTTTTACGCAATCCAGTGGAGTCAAGAGAGCTCTTAAAATCATGTTGAAGCTCTAAGGACATCAGGTACACCAGCAACTATTGACTTGCCCCCCCCTGCAACACTCTGCCCCTAGTGGTTATAAGAAATATATGTTGCACAAAATGCAACACTGAGTGCAGGGTGGAGGTCAATCCTTTCCAATTCCTTTTCAAAATCAATGATCAATTCCTAATTCTTTCTTAATCCGTCCCAGCACATAAACTGGTCAAAATTGACATGAGTAGTATTCCTTTCGATAGAATTGGGAATTGATATTAAAAATCGAAAAACAGGAACTGACCCCAACCCTGATAGTGTGTTGCAGGGGGACATTTTAACGGTTACACTCCTGTAGCAGCACATGATTCTGAGAGCTCAATTTGATGTCCCTGGAGTGCTTTAAACTTCTGAATGTGATGAATGAAACTAACTCAAACTGAATCTAAACAGGTTGAACGCAACAGTTAATTTAACTCTGGTATTTCCAACCCATACCAAGTTTCTCTTTAAAAATCCATTTTAAGCAAACAAACTATGCAGAACAGCTCGGTTGCTTTTAGTTAACCTATACTAGCTGGATTCTGCCTAAATGGAGGTTATTAATGCAAAAAAAACCACAAGAAAACATGCTGTCATAGCACAAAGATTGCTACCAAAACCAAACCATGCAAAATTAAACCCAGCAGTTTTTTAAAAGTCATTTAAAGAGTGTATACTGTTGCACTCCCATTGAAGACTCATTTTCTCAATTTAGCTGTTAAGAAATCAGGATCTGGTTTCAAAAGACCTAACCATTTATAGAAGGCAGATTCCAAATACTGAGCTGTGTGTGCATTCAATCTACAGCATATTTTTACTGTCATTGTAACACATTTACAAAACTTTAGCTGCCATTTAGCAAGGTTCTGCCAAAAGAGACAATGACGAAATGGACTAAAAATGGAAATAGCTTAGAGAATTTGAATTGTTTTACAGCCAAACCGCACTGTAATCTGCAAGGTCAGAGAATACGGAGAGATTTTTTTCCCCCTCCTACAATGTCAGTGAAGAATTCCATGCAAGAGGAGAGGTATCAAACATGCACTTATAATAAGTAGTTTGAAAATGATCCAATACAAAAAAGTTCAAGAGCCCTGGAGCAAGGTCGCAGTGAAGAAGTACACTGTCCAGGCATCAACAACACACCTGCTTACAACTTTAAACCCCCCCCCCCCCCCCCCCCCCCCCCACCCCCCCCCCCCCCCCCCCCCCCCCCCCCCCACCCCCCCTCCCCCCCCCCCCCCCCCCCCCCCCCCCCCCCCCCCCCCCCCCCCCCCCCCCCCCCCCCCCCCCCCCTCCCCCCCCCCCCCCCCCCCCCCCCCCCCCCCCCCCCCCCCCCCCCCCCCCCCCCCCCCCCCCCCTCCCCCCCCCCCCCCCCCCCCCCCCCCCCCCACCCCCCCCCCCCCCCCCCACCCCCCCCCCCCCCCCCCCCCCCCCCCCCCCCCCCCCCCCCCCCCCCCCCCCCCCCCCACCCCCCCCCCCCCCCCCCCCCCCCCCCCCCCCCCCCCCCCCCCCCCCCCCCCCCTCCCCCCCCCCACCATAATTATGTTCTTTTGCCGGTGTGGTGCGGTCCTCCCCCAAACAGGTTCTAATTTAAAAGACAAGATAATAAGAGATAACATGTACATGCACTAATGGCTTAATCCTATACATTAGAATGGCTTTTAGTTGGATTTAAAGAGCTGTCGCTCCAGCAAGTTAGCACCATTTGCTAAAAAATAAAATGTGCAAACAGGAGTCTTTGAAATGCTATTAGGGGGGTACTATTATGAAGCAACACACAAAGGCAACTTTAAATTGAAGAACAATAAATGAACAACTCCTACCTGCAACTAAGGCCTGAATTCAAAGTTTATCTCAATGCCATATCTACACTTCATAATGGCTGTGCGTTGCCATCACTTTGAATTAATCCAGGCCTTAGTTGTTTCTTGCTACTAATACACTTCAACATCTTTGCTTCAAAATATAACTTATTTTTTTTATTTTCTTATTTCTGCATTTGAAACATAACAATCTTGATTTCTTGCATAAAACAAATGGGTGCCTTGGAGCAAAAACTCAGTAAATCCCGTCTTCAACCGCAGAGTTCTTAGGGTTAACCAGAAGTTTGACTTACCAGTCTCTGCTGTTCCAGAAGCTGATCTGCTTCTTCCTTCTCCTTTTTGTACAAGATTTCCATCTCTGTAAGCCTGAGAAGAAAATAAATATTAATTTCACATTTCTGTAGTAGTCCTGACACAGCCCTATTGCTGTGAAACGGTTCTGCGCATTTCCAAAACTCATTTGCTTCAACCTTCAAACTTTCTGCGAGTGACATGTTAAGCAGCCTGAACGAACAGATGTTGATGAAAGACACTTTGGTTGAATTCACTCTCTGCAGTCATATAAATAATACATAACTTGCAGAGACAATAAATGAACTGCAGATCTGGGAGCATCTTAAAAATGACACACACAAAATGAGGAGAGCACCAGTATCTTACTGGTTTCAAACAAAAGGAACCCCGAATCATTGCCTTTTGAACAGCTCACAAAATCAGCATAAAATATTATTTTTTATTTGGTACTTAAAATAAAATGTGTTCCTAGGGCTGGTGAGACCCTGTATACGGCACTGTTACCTTTTCTCCATCTCCTGCTTCATATCAATGCCCTGCTTCTCCAGCAGCTCCCTCTGAGCAAAGGTCCAGTCCACTGGTTCAGAGGGGGTCTCTGCGGATGGAGTCTTCTCCCTCTCAGCGCGGGCCTGCTCGGGGTGGTTGAAACGGAACACATGGTTCTTTCCCATGATGATACGGTTGCCTGAGAGAGAAAGTGACACAGAGGACTGGGCAAGACAGTATGGCATGACCCCGAACGCTCAGACTCAGGTGGGTATCCAATCCAACTCAACTGTCCCCCACAGACAACTGACACAGCAGGTACAAAATATGGGAAGCTCCTGACAAAAACAACAGTGCAGACAGAGATCTATCACCCACACAGGCCCTAGTCAGGTAACTGCATCTCGTATACTGTGCAACATTAAATGTCTGCTGGCAAGAAATATTCACTAATATAGTAAAAATCCACAAAATTAACAGAATTACTCAATTCAGTTTATATACTATATGCATAGTTTACATGCACCAACATCTGCTGTTGTAAATATGTCCATAGTGAGACATCTGCAAAATGATGTTGCTGCAGATTATTTCCTGTTTTCCAGCACTGTCACCGAGTTTTGAGACCAACTCATTGGTGAAAGGCTAGCATATCGATAACCGCCCCAGGGTGAAACAGATTTTTATTCTGGAGCGTCAAATTTTTTCAAATGGTAAACCGGGTTCATTTTTCTGGAAGAGTACCTGAGCGCAGCTGCACGGAAGCGCCGACTCGTTTCCCATTAACGTATGTCTCCGACCCTTCACACGGTTCCAGCAGGACGATAACTGGAGGAGTGAAAACAGACCGCTGTCAAACACTTCAGTTCTAGTTCTAGAAATAAGACGGTACACTACTTGATTTCTTCCTGGTTTATCCCCTCCCCACTAGCAAATGCATCCTACAGATTGACATCTGACACCGAAAAATAATTCTTATAAAACATCTGAATCAATGCTCCTTGCATTTACATTTAGAATACGTCTCACTCAAGTAAATCTGTGTTCTTCAGTAGCACTGCTATCCCTGGTTACAGTGGCACGGCAATGCTCCGGTGCTGTGGAAGCTGCCAATACATATCAGACGTAGCCTCAAGGATCAAATCTGTTATTCAGGCCTGGCCCTTTCCTTACAGGTTTTGAATCTGAGCCCAGGAGAAAAGTTAGGCCAATATTCTGCCTAAAAAGGCCTTCATTTGATTTCCAACCCAAATAAAAAGGCTAGACAATTGTCTCATTTGCTGCCGCACTGGCTCACCATCCCCGTTGCCATTCCTCTCGCTTCTGAAGATGCAGTGCTCCTCTTTGATATGGGCTCCACTCAGAACAATATCTTGACGTCTTTCTGGATCTGCCTGGCCAACCCTGAAACAAACAAACACAAATCACACCCTTTTTCAAATACAACGAGCTCCTTAAGGGTTCAGTATAAGGACATAGTTTTGGTTTGGAGGGAGCGAAGTTTCAAACAACTGAACGTGCAAAAAAAAAAAAAATAAAAAAAAAAATCTGCATTGTTAGCACAGTCACATCAGCGAGACAAGAGACAGCCCTAATCTCTGTTCAGAGTCTTCTCTGCTTACTATAAATCTGGTTGCTCTAGAGAGTTACAATGCTTTGATGTTATCCGGCCTGCACAACCACCCCATTCATCTCAGCAACAGACTCCCTGAAGCACAAGGGCACCTGTATGCAACAGACTGTTATATATGCAAGGTATTCTACTGAATATAAAATAGATACAATGTAACACTAAGATCTATTCAATTTCAGTATATACGCTGCCTTCATTAGCAATAGTTAGGTAAGCTTTATTAATGTGTAATTAAAGTACAGCACCCAAACAGCCTTCTTATCCAAACTGCCCCCAAACCCATCCTAACCCCACCCCATCTTCACTAAAAAACTAAAACGGTAAAATAGATTTTGACTAGCATTTTGACTAGACTTCTTAAATATCTTGGAAGGCACTGAAAAAAGACTTCTAGTTGTAATGTTTGTCATGAAAAATGTAGTTTCTTTTACAACAGATCTCCATCGGCTTAAATTTGCTACTGAAAAACAAAGTTAGGCTCAGTAAGTATCGGAAATTGCAAAAAAATAATTTTTGGGGAAAAAAAAAAGACCGCAGTACTAGGAAAGTCCCAATTACCCAATTACACCTTACCTTGTAATGCCGTCTTTGATGTAATACAGCAGACACTCTGACATGAGAGGGTCTTCATTGAGGTTAACAAGATGCGGAGTCTGCAAATCAAATGAAATCCAACAAAACAAACACAATACAATTTGAGCAATAGGAAATCACCAACAACAAGCACACTGACACCCCTCTTGGGCAAGATAACTCGCATCTATTGCATGAGGAATATATCCAGCCATTTCTCATATACTGCGTGACGGCGTCGTGTACACAATAAGGTAATGACGTAGATCACATGTGACCTATTACTGTGTGACTCAACCTGTGAATCACGAGAATATATCTACACTGCGTACTGATCATATCTATATACATACTTATATATATATATTAATATATAATATATATAACTATATATATATATATATATATATATATATATATATATATATATATATATATATATATATATATATATATATATATATATATATATACATACATAATACATATACACATACACACACACACACATACATACATATAGACACACACACGTTGCAGAATATTAACACAACTGGGTTAAAACGAAGAAATAAGCCACTGCAGTAGATATCCTTGTGTTGGTACTGAATTGTACATAGCTAATTTGGCT
This sequence comes from Polyodon spathula, assembly GCF_017654505.1. Classification (NCBI taxonomy): domain Eukaryota; kingdom Metazoa; phylum Chordata; class Actinopteri; order Acipenseriformes; family Polyodontidae; genus Polyodon; species Polyodon spathula. Next base: position 6,596,677 of record NC_054549.1, on the reverse strand, counting down.
TGCCCTTTTGAAATCCTAATAAAAACGACACCTGTATCACCTTCAAACACCCCTTTAATGACCTTTTTGATAGAAAATATTCTGTTATGTACCAGCTGGAATGTGTGATTTCTCAATTCAGCTTCTCACAAGCATCTGCATACTATTGCTATCAGTTTGGACAACTAGTCCTTTGCACCAACCTTCTTAGGGGAAAATACCCCGTTAGGGTCAGCAAATAAATCACACGGTCTTGGAGTGAAAATCTAACCAGTGGAATGGCAGACAAGCAAGGAGAGAAAGAATGAAGACAAATAAACAGAACATACGAGTAACAAAAAATAAATGAATACATTAAAAAAGAATAAGACACATATGTTAACAATAAAAAAAAAAAAAAACTACATTAGAATTCATGAGTCACATACCTATATCTGGTTTGTAGCACTGGCTGCCAAAAGCAAGACTTCTAATTAAATCTGAATGCCGATCAGCATGCTAAGTACCTGCATCTCCTCTAACGGTTTGCAATTGTTTAGCTACATTTGTATTTGAATATTATAATCTTGGGCAAACTTTGCAGAATTGGATTCTAAGAACTGCTGCTGACAGATTGGGTAGATTAGCCATATCACTAGGCTGTTGTTTCCATACATTACACTATGTTTTATTCTTATGGAACGGGTTATATAATATTGATTGTCGGCTTTGTCTCATGCCTAACAACACATCTAGCACTTCAGTAATTTCACAGCAATTTTCAGCTTATTGCAGATACAGTGCTTCCTCGTTACAGCAGTGTTGTCAGGAGCCCTAGTTAAGTGACTGTGCTTATAATGAGAAGTGCAACGAAGCAGGGTTGCGTTAACACTGCTGCAATAAATGAGAGATTAACGATTTTCTAAATTACAGTATGAATCCTGTTCCCAGATCTCCTCGGGGAACGTCTGCCGAAGCAGGTGGTCTGTAATCCCCACTCCCACCCCAATGCTTTAATATGAAACTGCTTCTGTTCTGCTCAAGCAAGACAATGTGTGACCAGGGCCAGAGTGACAACTTCAGCAAAACAAGCGTTAATAGTCTATGAAATGCCCTGCTAAAGAGCAGAGTAACAGTTTGTAACTCTAGTGCAATCCAGGCAGGACAAATACAAATAACAATAACACATCAATGTTTTTGTATTATTTACAACCCTTGGCCACCAGCTGCATTGCATGCTGCATAATTTAAATACATAGAATAGGAACAGAAACACTGGACGTATGTAAGAAACACATCCTTTGATAAGGATATATGAACACAACTTTTCCATGTTGATAAAAGAAAGCTGCCTATCCAAGGTAAGAGTCTGCAGTGGCACTATTCTCTATCTCAAGCTCATGAATTCAATGCTCCCACGAACCTTGCAGGTTGGAAACGAATCAAAAGCGCTGTCAAACAAGGACGTTGGCCGTTGAGGGCAAATCTAGACGAAGTGATTTTACATAGGAAAAGAAAACAAGCCAAAAGAAAAAAAAACATGCAAAAATGAAACTGGAGTTAGATGTTGAATGGAATGCAACACACAAGGAAAGCAACGAGATGAAAGGTACATGAGCAAATGCAGTTAAAAAAAAGCTACATGATCTACAAGCTCCACTTGTTTGCTCGGCAGTAATAACGCTCTCCACAGCCGATGCAAGCACGTCACCTTTTTAGGAGAGAAAACGCCCAGTTAGGGGTCAAGTTTAAATGATATATATATATATATATATATATATATATATAAAATAAATGCATATATATATTATATATATAATAAAATAAATGCATATAAAATGACAAAACAAATGTATACATAGCTTTATAATTGTGGTGCCCAAGATACAGCTTAATTTGTCCAGAATCAATCAATTCCAATCACATTTGTATTGGTGCTTCTCTCAAGTAAGCTGTACATACAGCAGCTATGCTTGAATAAAGTGGAGACTAATGGGGTGATATCAACTGAAGCTAACGAAACGTTAAATAAAAAAAAGAGACCAATTACAAAGCACAGGTCTGTTTGATATATAAAATCACTACTGAACTACATTTATAACTACAGTATGCATCTTTCTTTCATCTCAATATGTATTATTAAAAAAAACACACTAAAATTTAACTAAATCTATTTTCTTTGAACGTAATTAAGAGCTTATCGCGTTTGAATCTAATGAACATTTAGATTAATGGATGCTTTCCATGATTAAATATTGCATGGAGAGGTCTATTTTCGTTAGATGTTTATACCAGTAGGAGATCTTAAAAAGGCAGCCCTTCACGAATACAGGCAATTCACAAATCCATCCCAAAACCCTGTCCTTTTCAGCAGAATCAAATATAAAGCAGTATTTAAAACGCAGAAATAGCTAATAACCAGATTTATTATTCCGGATTGATTCCTAAAGTATACATCATTTACTTTTACAGTCTTCAGTTTTGGATGAGACAAACGCTCCAAATCACGCATACAGATAATCAATACACCATGTTCAGTTTAACATTGATAGTTTTAGTGTTTCTTTCAGTCCAGTACACAGAGATGGTAAATCTAGCATTACTAAAATTTAAAAAATTGATTTATTACAAAGGATATGATTTGATTACTAATACAGCTTAAATTAACATTATTTTAATAGTTGGGTAAACACATGAGGAAAACACAAAAAAACAGTAATCTATTTTGAGAGATAATTTCTCAAAGCCTCAAGTGACCATGGGGTTCTTCTGGAAGAAATTCAGCCTAAGAGCCGCACAAAGCTGATGTCTATCAAAAATGTAAGAAAGAAAGAAATGTGAATGTCCCAGAGGGATTTCACATTATTCACAGAATTAATGCTGCTAAGAAGCTTATGCATTAATGAATCCGGCAACACTTCCGACTGCAGAATATAGAATTACATGGAAAGCTCCCTGCTGAATATATCCCAGTGATACTTACAAGAAAAGAAAAAAAAAAAGTATGGGGGGGGGGAATAAAAGTATTTTATAAAATCAGGAGTCCCATTAAAACAACACCAGATTCACAGCAGGAGATAACAAGTTACAGACTGAAGGATCAAACTATCAATACTAACCAGTGATTGAACTGTAGAACCCCATCAATATCAAGAGTATATTGGTATTTCAAATGGCTACTTTTATATTCCAGGTCAATAATTATCAATATTTGAACCTCATCCTATACTTAAGTGATCCCAAATTTTGCTTGATTACAAGCTGGCTATTTACTCTCTGGTAATCAATTTGGGCAACCTCCCAGATACATATTTAACACCTCAATCAGCCTACAATATAACTTCTGTGGTACACAGTACGTGAGCTGTCCCATTGGTAACGGGTAATCTCAGCAATGCTTCTCTGAGAGTGCTTCCCTGGTGTAATCCTGACATTGTCGGGGAGTTATCCAGTTAGGTTAACAGCACAGATAAACAATACTCATTGTTTCATCCCATCTTTTGTCAGACCAATACAGTATGTAGGTCACACACTCTCAGGCATTGAAAACAGCATACAGCTGCTTTCATCAGGGGTAGACCGTGTGCGATTCTGTGCCTGAGCTACCAGTTCCAAGCCTGCTTTCCGTTCACATGGCAAAGCTGCGGGGTGTACAGTACAGTACTCTGCAGGCCAACTTGTTTGTGGTGTTCTTTAAAAACTGGTTTTATCTTGTAGTGCTCTGACGTCATTCGCTGACAGACAGAGTATCGGGGGACTACAGGAGACAGGCCTGACGTCTCCATGGCAACAGCAGTCTCTTAATGGATGGCCTGTGAACTCTCTAAAGAGAACAAGAGAGAGAGAGAGAGAGAGCCAGCCCCATGCTCTGCTCCCCATAACACCCAGGGAATCAGTACAATAAAAGACTGCATTCAGAGCAATGCAGTTTACAGCTGATTGCTCTATAGAAACAACAATCACTCTATTGTGAGCATCACAACTGGACATTCAATTCAAAACGCAGTGTAGGAGAAGCTTGGTTTTTTGTTTTGTGGTTTGTTGTAACTGTTTTCTTATCCACTTGGAGAAAGAGACCACTTTTAAATCTACACTGACAAGACTTCCATTCAATTCCTTTATAACCAGTCCCTAAAGGTTCCGAAACATTTTTACCCCGGTCAAGCTGTAGATAAATTACAGGAGATCAATCACATCCTATTTCTCACCTAATTCCAATGCTACTTTCAGGGCTTTTAAACCAATGAAAACAAAGCAGCGCTGTCATTGAAACTGTATGATCAGGTGCCGAGCCGGAACACGATCTCAGCAAAGTTATTCCTTAAAAAAACCCAAACCCACCCACGCACCAGTGCTAACAAAGTACACCACATCATTAGAGGAACGCACCAGTGCAAAGCCCATGCTGTGCTCACATTCTCCATAGCAGCGTGCTTATTATTCACTGATTAAATGTTTGAAGCACACTGCATGCTTCACAAGCTGCATATAAAATCAACACTGAGTCAAGGGGGCATGTTCAAAGAACCCGTCTTCTCATGCGATTGTTAATGTGACAATCACATGAGAGAGGCAAAAAAAAAACACATTAAAAAATGTCTTTGACCCCCCCAGATGGCTGTTTAAATATTAAAAGCAGCCAGTGGTCTCCAGTGACTACACTGGAAATATCTGTAACCAGCTTTTCATATAGCAGGGTGACACTCTAGAGCTGAAGTCTACTCTACAGGGCAGAAATGAATGACAATTCACTTTTGTTGTACTGCAGTGGGACTCTTTCCTTTCCTTTGTTTTTTTTTTGTTTTGTTTTTTTTGTTGGTTACACACCACCAATTTAAGTCCAAACATTAATTACACTTGAAAATGTCAGCAGATCTAGAAACATCTATCTATACTCTATCTGCAATCTTTATAAAAAACAGCCATGGTTGTGAGCTTTGTAGAGACAGGGTCATTTTATAAACAATGGGGCGATGCCTGGTCTTTCTATGTACTGGTTTTGATTGTACTGTGAACAAAGGAATATGCACTGCAACCCTGGCAATACATATATTTGTTTTAGCCTTCCTCGTTCACAATCAATGCGAGGTTTCTGTACAAACATGTTTTTTTCTTGCATGTACTGTAAGACAGCATGCATCCCAAGCAGAAGATTTATGAATCCCTGTTGGGAGTACAGGTGTACTATTAGGAAATTACATCATTAAAATGTCCATTGCAGAAATGAACTTCACTACATATAGTTTTAATATACTGCAGTGTGCAAATGTATTATAATACCTCAAGCTTTGTCATTTATAGCCTTTATATACCTACCTGCATGAAAACCTCGGGGTGGGAATATCAATTTTCAGTCAGATATAGAAACAATAGGCACTCGTGTGTGAAAATGTTAGACCATTTTTGCTTTATTTAGGCATCTAAACAACTTCTAAAAAGTCTCATGCATTTTGTGGCTGTGTGTTCCTTTTCTCTTACTATTTTGAAATCAATTGTATGTCTCGCCTAATACAGTCGTTAATTAAATTAGACAATCACTAATTTGCCTATTTTTGAAAATGTTCCAAGATTTTCAGTTCCAGTGGTTTGATTTTCATATGCACAACAAATCAAACTACAGAAGCAATGGGGTGTTCTAATATATTTGCACACCACTGTAGGTGCAGCGGTTTGAATTGCAATCCCTGTAATTGTGCTTATTTGTCATGGCTGACTCCACCAGGCTCTTTCTAAGCCTGGATCTGTACCTAGTCCTCCCGAGGTGTGCTAGGCCACTGTGCCCCCGAAGTGGCGGGCAGCACCTATAATGCTTCGTACCTTTAGCCGTTCGATGGCCTCTTCTCCTCCCGGCGTGGACATGATACGTTCCTGTATGCTGGTGACAGACTGCAGCCCAGCCTGGCTGCTGAGAGAGCAGGAAGATGGGGAGGCTGTCAGGGAACCTGTGGGTGCTGTGGAGAAATTGCCAGGGCGTTGATTCTCAGAGGCTAGTAAGTATCTATGGTTATTGTTGTGTACGTCTTTCAGGTCTGAGCGATAGAAGAGAGGCGTCGGAAAGAAAAACGAGGCGGGGAGGAAAAAGAGAGACAAGAGGAACGAGAGAGAGAAAAAGGAGGAAAGACTCATGTAAGACACACCAGCAAAAGTTAAGACACAGGAATGGCAGTTTTAAAACAGAGTTTCCAAATGAGTGCGTGTGACAGACTCAGAAAGTTGTTTTAATTCTTGTTTTAGCAAAAAATTTAAAATTAAAATCAGTTTGAAAACTGCCATCAGCTTAAAGAGACAGAACAGAACAAGGATAAAGCAACCAGGACAGGAGCCAACGAGCAAAAGCAGAGGAAAGGGCTTATGCATGCATATATCTTTTAAACATCTTTTTTTTTTTTTTTTTTTTTTTTATTTGTTAGACATCATGTTTAAAACATACAAATTCTGTTGCGTCAAAATGTTGAATAACTTTTACATAATGCTGTTATTTGCATAGTTTCTTACCCATGCAAGTAATTAATTCAGAGAGTCACAAGTTAAAACTGCAAGCAAAATTCTTTGATTTTCCTTATATTTTAATTAAAGCAGGGGTGCTAACAGCCAAGTGATCTGAAATAGCAGTTCATATCAAGAACTCCCAGACAGACGGTGGTTTCAATGCCAGGTCAGAAAAGGGTCCTGTAAAACGTTAGCTTTGTTTGAATCATGCATGTTTAATAGCACGTGTGTTATAGAAGGTGGTACAGAGACAAGGTAGGATATACACATTCATACAGGCGCTGCATTTTTTAGGATTCAAGCTCAGTAAATGCTGTTACCTGACATGCATAATTAATACGGCAGAGGCTGCTGGTAAATTGGACCCAGAGAATACTTGCAAGAATTAGTGAAAAAGAAAATCTTATCAATTGTTATTTATTTATTTTTAGAGGGGGTCATTATGTGTTTATTTAAGCTGTTTTCTTTATTTGATGGTGAAGCAGTTTTCCAATCGCCTGCCATTATGGTACATTTTAAAAGATCATCAAGTAAAATAAATAAATAAATAAATTGAATTTAATTACTATTATGTTATTTAACGTTGCCATTTGTCTGGGACTCCTTGTTAGAGGTGTAAATATTTGGTTTTCCCCTATGAGTCTTACACATGCAAAGCTGCAGTTATAAGGAGCCAGAAGCAGAGGGGTTAATTAGAGCACAGTGAGAAAGTACCACCACACGTATACACACATGTGCCTCCATCTCCTGGGTAATCATCTCCCATTGGATCAACTGAAGGGAAGCAGGAGAACACGAGAAGGGTCAAAAGGTCAGCGTTCAGGCTTACAAACTCAAGGATAACTGAGGAAGCTGGGGAGTGTTTGACAAAACTACGAACTGACAGAATGGAACAAAACAATGCAAATGCTTTTTTGTTTGTTTGTTTGTTTTGTTTTAATGAATCCCTGACGCCCTGAATATTGAATGTGTATAAATTACAATGAGGAAACGGGAGATCATTACGATGACGTAATCAGACTCCATGATGAAATTCATAAGTTTGCATTATATAGTGTCTACTCTACTCATAGTTCTAGGATGATGTCTTTTTTCTCCCAGATTGTGTGGTTAGTTTCTCAGTTCTGAAAAAAATACTTGTTAATATGCACAGGTAGTAGAAAAGCAGTAGAAATGGCAGAGAGAAAAACTGGAGAAAAGGAAAACAAGATGTGAATTACAAAAAGTTTAGGTTAACGGTGAAAATGATTTTCTTCAAGGCAGGAGATCATGTGTTTCAATAAGCACTTGCAGTGCACTTTCAGGTTTGCATGTTTAAATATACAAGACAATATACCAAATAACTACACAACTGTACTTTGCCAGCCTTCTGCTGCAATGATCGTAACTTGACTTGGCTGTATATTACTGGTTTGGTCATTTTGAGCACAGGGCAATGGCTAGTCTTGTTGTGTTGTGCACAATTTGTCATTATATGATCTACTGCAAATATATAATACATTCTGCGGTCCTGATGATTAAAAATGACAAACGATACTGCCAATCTCCCTTATGGGGTTGATCGTTCCAGTAGCTTCAACTAAAAGGTCTGCTTGTGACAGACAAATCAGCCTGACTCTGCAGTGTTTAATACTTCTACACATCCAATACCCCCCTACTGGGAGATTATTCAGAAATGCCGTAGTAGTAAGTGCGAAGTAAATGTAAACTTAAGAGAAAGCACACAAGAGCCACACTAGTTAAACCAGGGAGCTTCGACTACAGACAGCACGCTGGATAACGTTTTGTGATGGAGTCAAGTCTAATTAAAGAAACTACCGTGCTTGTTTTCTACCTTTTACTGGCTGCAGAGATGGGCATGTTAATGAGTTGCCCGGGCAGACGTGGAAAGCAGACTTACTGTCCAGGATATCTCCCAGGCCCTGAGCTCGCAGCAAGTCCTTCAGCCTGCCCACTTCCTCCTTGAGTTCGCGGACCAGCTTGGCGTTGGGATCTTCATTGATCACAGCGTTGCATTTGATCTGTTTGGCCCGATCCGCGTACCTGCAAGAACAAGAGTGGGGGGGTGAGCTTCAACAGGTCAACTCAGCTACAGTCCAGCGGTGCCAGGATATGGTCATGCCACTGCATCTTACATTTATAACACATTGGGGCTGCACTGGAAAAAACAAGTTTTTCAAGTTGATCATATGCTATTAAAGAAAGTCTACTAAAATGGTAACACTTTGCAATAAGTGAAGGAATCTAAATGCAATATAACTAAATCCCATTGATCTCCTGTTACTTAACAGATTCATTATTATGATGAACACCCTTATCCCGACCTTACAGATGGGAACTGTCACTTCTAACTTATGCGTGCAAAATAGAATATACAAAGGCTTTTAAATGGAATTGAACAAACAGTACTTTTTTTAACGGACGTTTGTTCTATGAAATGTACCTTAAAGTGCCAAGTGTTTCATCATAGTTAATGTCCGCTGGACTGAGAGCAGCAACCATCGCAGTTCTAGAGTTTCCGCCTGGAATGGAAATTACAGTTGGGTTAGTTTACTTTAGACAGAAAATCCCTTTGAAGATGGACTAACATGCTTGCAAATGTGCCTTAAAACAACAACAACAAAACATATCAATTAAACATCTCAGTCACCCCTGTGCTTATTCTTGATATAGCATTACTTAAATAGGATGAGCAATAGGTTTTATCTGTATATTAGAGACATATCTAAATACTGCCATAATTAAAAAACAGGGCCCTTAGTGTATCAAGGATATGGAAAGGAAAAATCTAGTTTTAATATCACCAGATACTCATCAGCTACGAGTACCCTGGATTGCATGTCATACGTCTTTTCCATTTCACATGCAGCATTTTATTTTTATTAGATTAGCGCAATATATGGCAGGGAGGTTTGTGGACTGGCTGCCAACTGAAGCTGCCTGCCAGATAACGAATATTTGGATTCTGCTGACTGAGACAACTGGTTAAAAGAATCGTTTCACAGGCACTGGCCTGGGACCACTCATACTGCTCTGGCTGGGTCATCTCAGCAATGTGTCAATGCAGAGAAGATCTCACCGCGAACGGTATTGATTTTAGACAGAAAACAGTTCCAGGTGTTTGGAGCGCGTCGCTGTGGTGGAACTGTTCAAATCAGTTAAATGCACAGAAAAAGGTTCTGAAAAGGACTAATTGCAAAGACTGCTGATCTTGTTGTAGCCTTACCTAAATTCTCTCTAAGCAGCCATGTCAGCACAGAGTCTCTGTATGGTATGAAGTCCGTCTTCTTTTTCTTCTTGCTCTGTTAAACACACACATTTTAGAAAAGTATATAAAAAAATGTAACCTTTCATTATTACTTTACAGGCTTTAAAACATCAATTTTTCAGTAGTATAGTTCTCTTACACTGTATGCATTGTAGCATGTATTCACTGAAATGGCTTTGTAATACTGCTGAAGATGATGCAATGCAATAGAAAGCGTGTGTAATTACCTTGCTGGTGCAGTTATCCTGGGAGAGGCAGTAACGAAAAGAAAAGATTTCAAGAGATCAGCATGCAACTCGTCACCTTCTCACTAACTGTGGAACACATAATCAAAAAGTACTTACAACTTCAGCGAGAGCAGAGATCACTTTTCCTAATGTTGTGAGGGATTTGTTGATATTTGCACCTTCCTGAAAAAAAAAAAAAAAAGAAGTAGCTTAGACAAAGAAATGGATTACCGGCCTCATTGTGGGTGTCAGTATGCAATTTGTTCTGATGCATGCATGTATGCACACATGCATACATACATAGTTCTCTATTTTATTTATCCTTTTTTTGTGCAAACTCTGTAGGGAGTTTAAGAGAAAACCATCTAAAAACACCGGGTGTGTGAGTGCTAGAAAATCAGGGTAAAGAGCTTTATAAACCTGGTTCATGGCGTCCATGAAAACGAGCTGCATTTGAATCGCTTGTTTCAATTTAGTCTCACCACTATCATACGTGGTTAAAGCATGCACACTGTCCAGCTTGATGAACATTCTACTTCTCCAGCTGGGTACTGAATTACTTTCAAACCAGTGAGCCAGGCTGGTTTAATACTAAATGTGACCATTTTTATGACACATGTAAAACAGGGTTAACATATTGCTGTTGCAGACACACAGACAGAAACAGACACACAGAGACAGATGCATCCCCTCCCCTTTCCCCAGAGGACTCAGTCTGCAGCTGCCTTGTAGCAATGAAGCGGTAGAATTAGGGTTACCTTTAACCTGGTCCCCTTGGCCCCAGTGGAGTCAGCTCTTTCACTGCCCGCCAGGTCCACCAGGCTGATTTTGCTGACCTGAAGAAAGAAAGCAAGCCACAAGACCTTGTCAAAACCCTCTGGAAGCAGCAGTCCCAAATACTGGTTTTCAGCTGCCTCGCCCTAATCATTTTCTTTCAGATCTTTTATTTTAGCCTGTAACTCGCAACACTATTATTTAAAGCAATGCATTCAACACTCCTTAGTTTTACCTTTTCTGTTGAAAGATTGGTTTCTGCGTCGAGCTTCCTCTGTGTGAAGACTATCGTGAACACTGCATGGGATCTGCTGCTGGTTTCATTCATGTTGGTGGCAGCTACAGTCCTGTAATACAGCAGCATGCCTAGGGTTAACTCTCACTGACACTGTGTCTGATCACCATAGGTCTCCATGTACACTGGGACACAACTCAATGCATTCTGCTATGCTTTACCTGTCTCAGGTACCTTTCACAGCAGGACTACACTTACCAGCACTGAGGTGTGAGTTGAAAAGCCTGAACTATCCCAAAGTGTACATGGAGTCATATGGTAACCCAACAACAGCGAAAACAATTACCTTTTATTTTGGAGGTTTCCATAATGCTATAGAAAAATAAAGGACTGCGGTGATCATGTCCACACACACTATTCAATACACCTGTATTGTAGTTATTTCTGTACCTGTTATACCTGACATTGTTAAACCTGCACTTGTAATTTTATATTATCATAGCTGCATTGTTTCTAATTGATTGCAATGAGCGGGAAAAAAAAGGAGAGAAAATTGCACACAGCAATAAATGAGCAACAAGCCTGGTAAAGCGTAATCGCTCTTCTCATAAACATCTTCCCAATCTAAGAGTTCATCATTCCAGAGTTATACTGGTTTATATTGTGGTGTGAATACAGAGAATAAGTAACGGTTGCAGTTCAGTCTGTGTGTTTGTTTGCTTGGTAAATGCCGTTCATGGGGCTCAGCTGCTGCTCACAGCACACACTGAAGCATTTCAGAACAAATTCTCAGAGGCAGTGACATTTCAGAACAATAACTGCGCACAGCTGACTGTGAGGAGATAACCTCAGAATGTGAACGGGGAATGTAATTAGCAGCACAGCCCAGCCACCTTTGTGTGTTGTGTTTGTGATTGCACAGGGTGCATATTAAAGTCACAGGACACCTGCTCAAACGAGCGCCCGTTCTTTAATTCCATACGATTTTCACGATGGGAAGCACCAGCTCTCCGAGATAAACTTCTGATACATCTACGCTGCTACAGAGTTCCTACAGAGAGTGATGTCAAGATTATTGAAATTCCTCACAGGTAACCACCCTGTAACTACTACCAGGATTGAGTTTAAGGACAGACCCCGATTCTACCCATCTGAAACAACTTTAGCTACAGCATGTCCCTTCACTGACACCCTGTGTATTCCTGGAATTATAAACTGGCATGTGTAAGTCGTGTTTACTCAGTGATAATCTTCAAGTGTGAGGTACTGTACAGATGGTACGGACAGAAATAAGCACACTGAAACCAAGCAGGCCTTGTGGGAAATAGCAGAATGCGTTCACAGAAATACTGAACTACACGAGTCCCTTGCAGTAGAGGCAAGCGGTTCTCCTCATTAATGAACCTACAGTAAGATCTGCGCATACGCCTGGCTGGTGCAGAGCTTGCACGACGGGCTCCAGAAATAGCAGCTCTGATTCAGCAGGTCTGACTGAGCAGGGCATCTCAGCTCCAGCCCTCTGGGATCACCTATACTGTTGTTTGTGTTTACAAACCTGTAACAGCCATCTGATAATAAGTGTTCTGTACAGGTGATTTATACAGAATAAGGGGATACAACTGGGTGGTCCCTATCAACTAGAAGCCCTCCATTACACATGGTCTTAATACAGCCTACTGTATGCTGTCTTTTAAATCAGAACTACTAGTTAAAATCTGACGCTTAAGATGCAGTGGTTATGTATTACTGTCCATGGACAGTTTGAAGTTTACCATGCTTTACATGCTTCTGTTTGCCTGCGATTTCCCACACTTCATAAAACATTGTAGGGATGACAGTACAGTACACAGCAGGTAACTTTAATAAGCATGTACGCACATATTTATAGCAAAAAAACAAAAAACAGTAAATTTGATCAGGATTAGAAACCTGGCCATTTATCATTCCCCGGACTGGAGTGGTGAGCCGTTACCTGGCTTTGTTCCCGGCGTCCATCAGGTCTGCGATGTCGGTGTACGAGGTGACGGCCAGTTTGGAGAGATCTTCCACGTACGGGCCCAGCAGGGGGTGCTCCCGGACTCGCAGGTTCCCCTTGTTCTTGGGGTTCAGTAAATCCCGAACTCTTTCGCAATAGATTTCCATGTAGCTGACCTGGAGGATTGAAAAGGAACATCTCTTTAAAAAGACTGGCCGTAGTGATTTAGACACTGATGAAGGCACATGCTGTTACACAAATATTTGAAGCTATGGAAGACACAACCTTCAATATTGTAGCTCTGCCAATCATGTGTCAGTACTGTGAAAATGTGGTGTTCTGTATTAGAATGCATACTATTAGTAAGTCTGGTTTTAAAACCATAGATTTACGTGTATACTTTTATTTACATATCGGCAAACTCTTTAGCTATAAGTAGATATGAGAGCATGATACACATTTCTCCAGTGTGTCAGTACTTTGTAGCTTTTGGCAAATTTAAGGACACTCAACCCGTATCAAGTTGCTGAGGAAACAATACTTGCAATTTATTACACAGGAAGGCAATTCACACAAGGCCTGAACAAAATATTAAAATATTCATGGGAGTCGGTGACAGTGGAGTGGCATCTCTCTGTGGGGAATGCAAACTCTTATGATAACATGCCAAGGCTAGAGGAAGACCAAGGAGAATTTCTCCCACCAAATTCGAAGCTCCATCTGTCTAGCGGACGTCGAGACTCACCTCTACAGAATAGGAGATTTCATCTTTCCTGTTGTCATTGATTTTCTCAAAGAGATCTTCGCAGAGCTGCGGGAGAAGAACACATTCGAGTTAAAAGGTATTAGCTGTGGACAAGTTACAGGACCGCAGGTCATTACAGAGCCTTGCCCAGATCAATAGGAAAATCAACAAGAAGGAGCTATTCAAAACGGTTTACAATGCCACTAAACATGCAATATTGTGAGCGCATTTACAATTCAGCTCTGAATTTTCTGCACATTCCACTATCGTCTTAGACAAAACTGTTACATGTGTACACGCCTATGGAGAAGCTCTTTCGAGAAAGACTAATAAATAATATCAACTGTCCCACTGATGTCTTACAAGTCATCCTGACAAACAGAGGCTTAAAGAATCTTAAAATAGGAAACGAATACGTCTTCATATTCAACAGAAATAACATTTGATACTGCATAAATCCCCTGTGAATGTGGCACCACCTGCTAAAGCTTATTTTCATTCAATAAGTGACCCCCACTTCATTTCAAGACACCGAGAAAGACATTGGTCACTGTGCATTAATGTTTACATTAATGTATATAAAAATGTTGGGTTTTTTCAGCCGCAAGACAAGTTCTTCAGCCACACAAAAAAAGACAGCAAGCCACCGAGCAGTTCCAATAACTCTCCAAAGCAAGCAGTGTCAGGTAAAGCCAGTTTCTCACCAGTGGGATGATCCCCTCTTGCCCCTCTTCCTGTTTCCCCATCATGGTATAGGACTTCCCTGCCCCAGTCTGTCCGTATGCGAAAATGCACACGTTGTAGCCTTCGAAGGCATGCTGCAGCATCTCTTTGCCGATGTCATTGAATACCTTTGACTGGGAGGCAAAGCTGGGATCTTCTATCTGCAAAATGAACAAAAAAAACAAACCCAATTACACATACGGCATGCATTGTGAAGAGTATTACACAGTTAATTAAAAGAGAGACTGGACTAGCGACTATCAAATTGGACTTTGTTTTCCTCGATAAGTTTAAGGGAGTGTCGTTACAAGGCCTCAATTCCTTATTAAGAGATGTTCAGGTTCCCCCTAGCCCCCTGCCAGGCCTCTCCTAATAAACAGCTGAACATTTTAATTAAAGGGTACAGGACAAGAGTGCAGTTCAGGGAAATTCACCCTGCATTGAACCCTACAAAGACTGGGCAGGCCCGTGCTGTATTTAATTATATTGCACAGCTTGGTATGGATGGGGACATGGACATATTGGGACACCTAGTGCTGTTTACACCAAACAAACATTTTACTACTGTGACAAATGCGCTAACACACGAAAGCAAATACAGCATTGCATGCATTAATCAATCAATCAATCTATTTTATATAGCGCCTTTCATAATGGACCACCATCACAAAGTCCTTTACAAGATGCAGTAACAAGAAGAAAATCCATAATACTTTAAATACAGAGAAATGCAAAATACATGACATACAGAAAAAAGTGTGTAATACATTAAATACAGAGGAAAGCGCATCACACACAATAGCAGCATAACTGTTTTTTGTTTTGTTTTTTTTAAACAAACTGGTGGGGGGGGTGTGGTAAATTATAGAATGTTATACAAAAAAATTAAAAAATTGCATGCAATCTCTGCATGCAAAGGTCTAAATGTAAAATATACAAGGACTGCAGAACACAGTGAACAATGTTGAGATCTGGGGCGGGGGGGAATAAAACTGATGAGTAAGCAAGTGACAGCAGGCTTAACCCCAGCCAGCCAGAGAGAGAGAGAGAGAGAGAGAGAGAGACACTGCTGGCAGTATGGCTGTGCAAACACTCCAGGTCCTGCCTAGACAGCCAATGAAGTGTACATGCATTCCTGCCAATAGAAAATAGACAGATGGAGGTCCTGGGTTCAGTGGCTAAGATTGATTGACCGTCATATTTTCTTAGTAGCTCATTTGTGGTAAGTATTATATAATGTTTTAATATCTATTTTAAGATATGTGGGGCCTTTGTGCTGAAGATTTTAAATGCCTTAACCGATCACCATCTTTCCAGGTCGTCTCCCCCTTAAAAGTCTCCCAACCTGCCATATCGTGCCACACAGTCTGTCCCCTTTTAAATAATCAAAAAAGCATAAAAAAGGGTAGAAAAGCTGCAGCCTTACCGTGGTATGGGACCAGTATGAATAGTCGAAGCTGAAGGTCTTCAATGGTTCTTTTGGGTTTTTGGGGTTGGAGATAGCTAGAAGAAAGAACAAAAAAAGAAGTGTTCATTTCGGATGTTTTCCAATGCAGACAGTGCGACAGACTTAAACACACATTTTAAATGCTTCATCCCAAGAGAAACGCAAGGGAACTGGCACACCGGCCTTAATGCGATCTTAGCATTTAAACATGTCTCTCATCATGTCAGCCGGCTCTTTATCCATGCTGTACAAACAGCTGTGATTTCCATTGCTATTAAACCTGCATTTATAAAACGCCCAGCTTTTACTCATCAGAATCTAAGCTGATGAAGGCAACGTAAAGCAGAAACTCTTTTTTTTTTAAATATGCGTTTAACCAGTATTTTTTGATATGTGAGTGAGTTGCGGGGTTTCCTTTATTTTGTGTCTTGCTGAGCTCACAGTAAAATCCGGAATGGCTCAAACTGTGCCCTATACCTTCTTGTTTAACACCAGGTGAGAAGGAGTGAAAGTGCTCTCAGCATGCAGGAAGCAACACTGCTGCTGTCCTGTGAAACTGGAATCGCTGGTGTCTCTGACCCTGTCAGCAGCTGAAGGGCTGTGTGCAGAGCGCCCAGCTGGAAAAACCTTCACTGGCAAGTATCTTATCAGCAGAGCTTTCTGACAGGAGCCTCCCAGCGCAGCAGAGCACTGCTGCAACCCTGGAGGAGTCGACTTCAAGGATACCTGCTCTCTGTCATCAGCACCGCCAGAACAAACCCTGCACTGCTAGTATGAGGCAAACAAGTACTGCAAGAGGTTTGCTTTATAACAGGCTTTTGGATTATATGTATATAAGAAAAGGGAAATGCATGAACACTTAAGATTCTGCATAGAATTTATATATGCTTAAGTGGCAGATCACGTACAGCTAATTAGCATGTCTCCTCTGAATTAGGATATCATTCCCTAATGAGATGGCTTCTGTCGAGCCCTCGCTCTGTCTCATCCAATCATTGGTTTAAACAGATTCTGTACAGCGTGTGCCAAATTCTGAACTATTCTCTAGAGCGAATAAACATGAGGATGTTGGCTAAAAACAGGTGCCATGTGGGGAACAACAGAAACAAAAGAGAATTTCCAATTACCCAGAGGAAAGCTAAACCATCTGACGTGACAAGTGGGGCACAGAGTCACTTGGTGGCAAGATAAGTGTCCTTTCCCCATTAATATGAAAGGTGAAGTAGTAAGTCTGGGGCTAGGGTGGTACATATTAGCAGCATGAAAAATACAATACTGTGAGAAGATGTGCTTTCCCATGACATGAACAGCATTGACTTCACACAAAACCAAAGTGTGTACTGTTTTTTCATATTGATTTTTCATATTGTTTATTGAGAAAGCAAATTTCTCCTAGATTTTGTAATTAAGAACTTAAAGATATGCATACCCAACTTCAGAGATGGAAATAAGACTCCTATTGCAAAGCAGTTTCACCCATTCCAGGTTTTAATATAAGCTTGAGTAGCCACAGTGCACAGGGAACAAGCTCAGGTGGGTCTCATTAAACTCACAGTAAAACCAGGAATGGGTCACACCTCTATGCAATAGGAGTCTTATTTCCATCCCTGCACAGACATGCATATGAATCTCTCCATATATAGATCTACTTAATCCAAATCTTTCCACACCAAGCTGCCCTATCTAAACTCCAATCCCTCGTGTGTGTATTACTGAAGCCTGGTGAGAAAGGCTAGGGTTAGGACCTCTTGCTTGCCGTCATGTTGACGGAACCAAATCATGAATTCCCTTGAAATGTATTTGGTTGAAATGTATAGGGCTAGGTTGCAAAAAAAACCAAAAAAAAAACAGCAGAATATATAAAATGACTAACAAAAATCTATTTGAATATTATAAATGACTAATAAAAATAAATTTGAAACGTCACAAATGAACTGATTCATACTTAGCACTTTTTTTAAAATCGCTACTTGATGTTAAAAACAAAAACGTGTACTTAATTGATCTCTTTTTTATTTTATAATACTAACGTTTGAAAGCAGCCGTTCATCGTTTTACCTCCTGCCCCTCGCTAAAATCCAAACAAATATATTTAAACAAAACAAAAATCCAACAAGACGTTAGGCATGCGATCCCCTTAAAGCAATGCTATCCTCATCTCCCCACCGATGGTGGAATCTTAATGCACACTGAAAACGAAGACTCCCTCGCCGGGCAGATCAAAAGACACAGCCCTTTATAAATAGAAACAGTTGTTACTGACTGTCTGAAATTCCATGCTGGTCAGTAGTGGAAGTCTCTCTGCAGGGGAAGTTATTTGGCTCCTAGTGCTACTGACAAGTGCATACCGATGCCAGATTGGAGGGGCTCAAAACTCACTAGGATTAAATAACAAAACTGATGAGTAGGCAGTGTGTCTGGCTTAGCAACAACACAAACAAACCAGTAACACGAAGCAAAAGGGACTGGCGGTGCACACTTTACTTACCAGCAATGTTACGGATATAATCCCGTATAAAGATTTTCCAATGGAAAGAGGGGCGTGCACTGCTGTACTCTGATGGAGTTTCTCTCCGTTAACACAGTACTGTTCTACTAATAAATACATATGCAAAGATTCTTTCACAATTAATGTGGACATGTTCCATTGCATTGCAGCATGCACAGTAAAGCGACTTGCACAGTTAAACCACAGGGGTTCCCTAAATGAATGTGCTAAATGATCATTTTGATCCCAGGAGTGATATGTACTTGTGAAACTGTATTAGCAAACTTGGGCACAGTTGACATAAGGACATGAGCAATGAGTTCAGTACAGGGGAGCCATTACTAATGAAAGGAATGACTGCTGCTAACCAGGCCAAGGGTTTTGTCTGGTCTGGCAGTTAAGCATCTCTGTTCAACTGGTGGAAAATCTTTTAGGGATTCATCTGTCAACAGTAAGAGGATTGCAATCTTGAAAGAGCAGGGATTTAAATAAGCAGGAATGATATATATTAAAAAAAGTGGCATTCGTGATTTACATTAAAAACACACTCCGCACTGACACAGGGTTATTTTTTAAATTCGAATGTTATTAGACTTGGAGAAAATAGCAGAAGCAACTAGTATGAGGCGCATTAACAATTGTGCTTGCACCTGTCCAGCGTCAAACTGCAGGCATAATAAACGTGTGTTCACAGCTTATTGGCACTGTTAAAATGATTTTAAAAGGCATTCAGAGAAATGCCATCTCTTTTTAGTTCTATTAGCCTCTCTGCAGGACACACAAAAAGTATTCAGGTCAGAATGATCAGCAGTCTCCATAATTATCACAAGGCCACTCATCACTAAGCCCTCAGACTGACATGGGCAGTGTCTATTCTTGCCATAAGCACGTTGATATAATGTAAAAAATGCAAGCAGTCCTATTAAAAACAAGACATGTGGGGTATGAGTCTAAACCAGAGCCTTCTACAAAACCGCTCAAAAAAAACCTGCCCCAAAAACCACTTGAAAGCACCCCTGCAGCATGTTCTTGTGATAAAATCAATACTGGAGCAGATTTGGAAACACTACTTGACACAGAATGAGGCGTTTCAAAATGATTATTAAGAACAGAGCATTCTGAAACACGTGAATGAATTACAACCAGACCTTGGTTAGTCAAAACAGGCAAGAAAAGGAAAATAAAACATTAAAAGTTTTATTAATTGGGCCTGTATGTCCCATCAACATCCATTCTGAACTCTACCACGTCTGCTGAAGAAGAAGAAAGGCAGAGACCCTGATCTGTATGCAGGATGTGATTATTGGTGGGCAAGTTAGAGAACGTTTGGATCATTCTTATTAAAAGCCACTGAACTAATCTGCATATCGTCTGGTGCCGTCATTTGCTGCTCTGGTAAATATTACACCAAGCAGCTGTTGAGTCATAATTTTTAATCTGTACAGCCCATCTCTTTTTACGTCAGCAATATTAAATTCGGCAAAGAATCGAGCAGGAAGCTGCTTTTGGAAGCAGAGAGCATATAACCGTTGTGGTGATTCATACTCTCAATAAGGACTGGCGAGTGAGATGAAACAGAAGCAGCACCACCTCCTCCTACACACAATGCCTCTGCGTCCGATTTGGAAAACTGTTCTGGCAAACAGGAGAAAGGCCCCCCTGTGAGGTGCACTCTCTTCTCATTCGTGTGCTCACTTCCACACTTTCCTCGTGATGACGTTCAATGCTTGACCTCACTGCCGGTGCTGTATGGCCCTGCTGTTTTTTCTTTGAGACGTTCTGCAGCTGAGAAACTTCTCTTTAAAAGATTGGATTGCCGATACAGGCAGTATGCTTCTGGCTTTAAAACACAAACGGAATCGGAATCAAATCACGGACAGCACATTCTTTAGCGCAACAATAGGGAAGCAGTCACTGTCAGCGGTTCAGATCTTTCACATTTCAATGCCACGGCTGTTAGTCATTATACCCCTCATCCCATAATGCTGCAACCCTTTGTACTGATATAGTGGGCACCCTGTCTATGCAAACAGGACAATACGGAGGAGTTTATGTTGGGTTATATCTGAATGTACATAACCAGCATTCAGCTCTAATGCTTTCAGGTGTTGTTAGGCAGAATTGGTTTCCTATTTGATTTAAAAAAAGTATAGCAGACTAGCTTTCCATTATATTATACATTGACGATCTCCGTTTCATTTAACCAGACAATCGCTGGATATTGAAAAACTCTTCAACCTCTGCAATGCATTTAAATGGGTGTACTTTATTAAATTATTCAGGTAGTGATTTCTGAAGCTGAACTGTATTACATTACAGATGCAATTCTAACAGCTGCTTCAGATTTCTATCGACTGGTTCCATTAATAATATTATTCTTTGTTTTTTTTGAACGACTATGAACGGCACCTTGAAAGCTGAGACGCTGATGTGCCCCTGCTAATTATGATGTTAACTCTGACAGGACTTTAATTAAAAGCCTGACCAAAGACAGCGACACTCATTGTATGACACTGGGTGAGTCGCATGCCCACCAAGCCCATTAACGTACAAATCAAATGTTCCCAGTGCCATTAAACTAACACTTCCTGAGCTGCTGTACTGGATATTAACTATATTTCACTCACCTCTTTTAAAAGAAACACTAGTTCAATTTCAAACACTGTTTGACTGAGGAAGGGAAATCAATTAAGAGACAAGAAATAAAAGCTGGAAAGTGCCTGGAGACAAAGTTGAGAAAAATTTCAATTACTAAATCAACTGAAACAGCCACCTAAAAAAAAAAAAAAAAAAGCGAACCTTATATTACCGTTCCTTTTGGTTCTGTGCTTTTATTAAATCACTTGCATCACAATCAGGGTAAATCAATGTATAGTTTTTGTGTCACCATTATATGCAGCAGCTAACAGAATGAGGTCTGTGCAATTTGCACCCATAGATCAACTATTTAAATGTTAATTGGAAAAATCCAACAAGAATTCCTGGTCCCTGAATTAAAATCTATGCAAAGTTAATTAATTTCACTTGACGTTTTGGAAAAGCAATCAGTCCTTCATTTACATTCAGCAGTTTGATCCACACAGCTAAGAGCATATCCATAGCAACTACTGATGTCGGAGCACTTGTTGCTTTGCCAACCTGCATTTAAGTGCACACAGAACTTGGATGTACTTTTCCATTTAAAACACTGCACTTTTTTTAAGCAGTCCGAGTTTCCAGACTGTAAAGATCTAGCAAATCAATAACCACATAAACAGAAACACAAAGGCCTGAGCTCTACAGCACAGTCTGGCTCTTAACCAAGACTCATAAATCTGAAAATATAGAAAAATGCAACTTAACCTTAAATAACGTAAACTGTCATTTTCTTCTTAAAATATAAAAGTACAGAAACCGACGCTGCAGAATTAAACTGCTGGACACAGAGTTACACACACGTTAGATCACTGACAAGCCCCTAGACCGTGATTGGTTGAATAATTGATAATCCGGAAGAGTTCTCTTTTAAGCAACGTTGTTTCAGATTGACTAGATGTTTCTCATTCTGCACATTTTTTGCATTGCTCTTTAAAACAGATGCATAACACATGAAGTACACATGAAGTACCTGGCACTCGAATTTATTGGAGTGTCATGCGAAAATTCTGCAATATACAATTAGAAGGCATCTCCCTGTCTTAACTCTAAATCTGTGACATTGATTACATGTATGAGGGCTTTGGGGCTAGGAATTGCATAGGAAACGTGTGACTTTTAGAAAAGTCAAAATGCAGTCTCTGTGTAACTTCACATTTTTGTTTTGCATTCAAGACTACAGTGTACAAGAAGTGCATTACAACGTGCTACCCTGGAGAACACACTTCAGGAGTTCTTGCAATGCCAACACTGGATGCCTTAACCTGTTCTGCAGTATAAAGGGTGGCACTGCCAGCTTAGTAGAAAGATTCGCGCACAGACATATTTAATCCTTATGCATCTGAGAGGAGACCCCAAGTCAATACTGAACAGAAACATAGCTCTCGACTTTATGCATGGACCGACACACATTGGCATGTGGCTAAATGGCTTGCCATTTTTAGTTCTCTAATTTATTATTGCTATGCCGCTAGAAAGTCTCCCCAGTGGCTGGTTGATATGGCACCGTGACGTACATTACATGCTTCTGCTACACAATACTCTTCACTGTATTGTGCAGACAGTGAAGAGATGTGGGGATTAAACATTTACTAGCATGCCGTATTGCTCCTGTAAAATCGACTGCTGTAAATCAATGTTCTATATTCCTGAAACGACCGTCTTCTGCGGACGACGACTCAATGAAGTGATGTTGAAAGCAGAAATCCTTGCCTCTCCTTTGCTCTGACTGTTCCCCTAGATCTTTGCAAACCAGACAAGTCTCCCGACGTGAAACATGCAGTCTTGCTCAATGATGCGACACGGTTCATAAAATGTTAGTATTAATATTGCGATTCATAAAATACAATTCATTTGCCATTGTATTTCTCCCCAGGCTATAATTGACCTCCCCCTCCTCCTATACCCAACTGAGGCACTTCATTATAACACTGACAGCAGAGGTGCTAGAATAATGAACCACTGCTGCTTAAATATTTGTGTCTTTACCAGCAAACCAGCCCGAGATACGGAGACTCCTGTAAACACACAATTACACGTTTCAATAGGCTCTATTACAATAATCAAACAGCTACGACGATGAGCGCTGCCAAACTCAGAACGGATGAGGATTCATGGACCAGGGGAGACACTAATCTCCACAGTCTTAATGATACCACACGCACTGTAGCAAAAGGGTGCCATTTTTAACAAGAGGAATGATTCATAACAGTGGATTCAGCTATTCTTAACAAGGTTGCTCGCTCGCTCGCTTCAAATGCACTGTCTAATTACCAGCTTATTTCTCTGTGCACTTTGTGCAGTTAATTCAGCAGTACAGCTATGGACCAAAGTTTTGCATCACCCTGTAGAATTAACTCATTTTGCTTCATAAAAAGTAGAACGAAACCTGCTGAATAATGAGTTTCGATGCGTGAAAAATAACACATTAAATATATACTGCGGCTCGCTTTATCAATTCTTTAACGGTCACAAGCAAATGAAGTTCAGTTATTCGCCGTACAGTTTGATTAGAATCGGCACGTCAAAGTAAAGCACATTCTGTACAGAAGCCACGATCGCAACGGCAGTCAATTCCTTCGTCACAGTACTAAAGACATAAACTCTAGCAACTGCCTTACTGTGCAGTCATATTGCTTCAGGTTTAAACTGGGAATAACTGGGATTCTGCTACCAATTAAACACACACATTAAACACACACACACACACTAGAATGCAGGTCTGCTGAGGACACTATGCAAAGGGTCTTCAGTCAGTGCAAATCAAATAAAACCTCTAGTACTATAATCTTGTACAGAAATACAGATCACATATACAATAATCAATGTTACCTGTTCTTATGGCTGGCTAAAAAGGGATACAACAGATCTAACTGGTAAAGCTGTTTAATCATTATACTTAAAGGCAGATCACTCATGTCAGTGGTTTATCTATTGGGGACATTGGGTTACAGAGCTTTGCTGACCTGCCTTTAAATCAGCTACCTGGGACAATGTCAGTGTTCTCGAGTATACCTTTTCTAATGTAATCCACGTGCTCCAAAGCAGGAATGCAGCAGCTGGTGTGGGTTTCAGTAACAGCACTATATATTCAAAACCAGCACGTCAGATTTTTTCACCACCATTCTAATGAAAGGAAATGAACTGGGGGACGAGTGCACGGTCACTCCTAGCAATGGTTCATTGTACAGCATCACGTTATTCTTGAAATACTGCTGTATGTCCAGAAGCACACAGCTAGGGTATCAAACTCCTTTCACAAGTGGTCAAGCCACCCCCTTACTTAATGGTAGCAATATTAACCTTGCAACAAATCTCAGAGACAGCCAAATGGACTATACCCAATGTGGAGTCTAAACACTGCTTTAAATGTCTGATTCTACTAAATTACTATTTAAATAACAGTAATTGGTCATTGCATGTTTTAGATCTATTAGCTGCTAATCTAATTCTAACTAATTAAAAACAAGAACCTCTACCCATAAGTGTTAGTCATACTTCTGTGAGTAATGGTTTCAGAAAGAAATGTTTTAATGCATATTGTATCGTAACAATATTTAGTGTACTATTCACAGTATAACCATTATTTAAATGATCGATCATTGCCTACAATTATGAATGAAGATTATCTTAAATCATGTTCAATCTTCCATTAATTGCAACCTTCTCCAGTGTTTACTGTTCCCCTTCAGTTCAAATACCTGGTATTTGCGCATTTTAAGTTAAGGGTCAAGATATAATAAAAGGTAAAGCATCTACTAACCTCATATGAGGCTGTCATGCATTTGTGCATCTTCCATATGTCGCCATATAAGGATTAGAAAAGTTCTGCTTACTTGTTCCCTTACGAGGTCGCCACACATTAGAGAGGTGACTCTTTTGTGAACGCACAAGTGTGTTTAGGGGGGTCCCCAGGACTGGAAAATAACTTAGCCCATGAAGCTGCACAGCATGTGTGGGTCCACTGCCATTTAACTGTGTAGAGCCCAGAGCAAAGACTTGGTATTTGTTGACTGGTTCACACATGGTCATTCATTCTCTAAAGCAGTGAAACTGGGAAGTGGAAATTCAAATTGTGCTACGAAAGCTAAATTCTTTTAATAATGTATTACTTGTGCCGGTCAGCTTGCAGTGAGTCACAGCTAAAACCACAATTTCAACTCTGTTAAGAAAGGCGGCTAAGATAGATGGAATAATGAACCTTGAATTTATTAACATGGCCAGTTTGACACCATAAATGTTGCAGATTTGAATTTAGTTGTTAGTTGTGCAACTTTGCAAGAACTAAGAACAATTTTAAAAAGTCTAACTATGCAAATTATTAGTTCAATTAAGAGTTAAGTTATTGAGAGCTGGAATAAAAACCAGAAGACACTTGACCGGGTTTGGGAAGCCTTGCTGTATCCTAAAGAATGGGAGGTCTTTCAAAACAAGATAATCAAATACATTCCCTGTAAAATGTTGGCATGTCTACCTCAAACACAAATGGAAAACTTCACTCAGCTACAGCTGCCCTCACAGATACTGGGGTCTATAAATACTTCACCAGCTGGTAGAGGCAACTTTGCAAGCCAACAACCTTTCAGGGACAGGAAGGAATCGGTGCATCTGTCCATTACAACCTCTCTCACTTCTAGCACTAGCTGACAGCAGCAGAGTCCAGCCTGCCAGAATGAGCACCAGACAACATCAGTACAATTAAGATAAAAGCAACTTACAGGTGGATGCAATCTGCAGATGTTTCTATACTCTGCACTCTGTTACAGCAACAACGAATGGCATTTGAGATGTGGATATACATACAGTATTATAACTTTTAAAGTGTACAGGAAAGGAGTTTATTGAATGTCAAAATACAGTCACACAGCACAGAAGGATTTGGCCTGTTTTTCTGGAAATTAAACACAGAGCAGAAAATACTTTTATCCTTAGCTCGTGATAAGCTGAAAACAGACAATAACTCCCGAGCCACACATCTGTTTTATATTCTTATTTATGGGTCCTTTATTGGAATAGCCCTGAGGCATGGTAATCAGTTGCTTTAATAAAACAGTTCTCTTATTGAACAATGGTTTTGTCTTCCCTGTTGATGTTCTCTTCTTGTGATTTTGCATAAAGAGTGCAATCAAGCCTTTGTGAGCTCTCTCTGTATTTTTGGGGCACAGAAAACTAACTGAAGACAGCAGTCCAAACACATAATTCAGGGGCACGCTATTATTACTCCCCAGTACAGCAATGTTCTGGACTGGGGATGATGGAAGTCAAACCAGTAAAGAAGTCACCTTGCAGCAATGACATGGTCAACACATATCTGAACAGAGGTGTTCTACATACTAGTGAAAGAGGCAATGCATTTTCAACAGCTGACGTTGACCTAAGCTACGTAGTTATCCTAATCTTCTTTTAAATCTCTAAAAATGAATCAACTGTGGGATTCAGCACCTTAAATTCTCAGACCTTAAGCATTCAGTACATGGCCTGACAATGCAGACGTGCATTTTGAATGGCCTGTGTTCCTTTAGAAATAAAAGCATCTTTCTCATTCCTAAAACAGAATATTAAGCCTTTTTTGTGTACTTTGCCGCAAAAACTAAAAATAATCTTAGAAGAGAGGTGCTTAAAAAATAACTTGTCAAACCATGCAAGTATCTACCCATGTGCACAGATTAAAAGTGTGGAGAGTTCATTGAAATTGCAGCAATAAAATCTTCAAGAGAGTAAAACGGCTGCTGTTTATTCAATAGCATGCACAGCCATACTTTAAAAAAGTACCAGCTGGCTATGTTGAGAGGATGACCTTGCTAATATCATATGCTTGTGGCAAAATACAGTACACTGCACTCATTGCAAATACTGTCTTAAAATTAGATGCAATGTCCTGGAAAGCCTTGGAAACATCAGACGCTGCATCAGATGCTACAGTATGAAACGGTACACTCAACATGGCTGCTAATGAATAGGCAAGAAGTCAAGCGCAAAGTGACAGGAAAATAAGAGGGGAGCTCCTAAAAACTGTTCCACAGATCGGCCTGATTCCATCTAGATAACTGCAACGTAGGTTTGTTTGGTTGATGCAGTGAGCCAGGCTTTTGAATGAGTACCGCCGTCAAAGTGACTAACTGAAACGACGCCCGCCCTTATTCAACGAATGAGTCTGTATCCACAATGCACTTGGTTTATAAATGCGACTCTGAACAGAACAAAATCGCCTTGCTTCCCAAGGAACGAAAAATGCTCCGTGCAGCAGAGGGAAAAGGTCAGGAGTAGCAGATTACTTGAATCAATAGCACAGCCCGCACGGTAGCCCTAATGGATTAACGACCTGTTTAAAATGAAGTACCTTGATTCCAGTACCGTGCTTTTTCCCTAATCCAACAAGACGCAAGTATAATTATAATTATGATGGTGAGCCTCTTCAGAAACATAATCCATTCATTGTCCTTTGTGAGAACCAAGTGTCGTCTGAGATCTGTGACCCACAGGACATGAGCTTGAAGGTACAGGGAAGAAATCTATATAAATGACGCCACCACCACCACCACCACTACATAGCCTCGGGGACTGAATTAATCATGAACACCAGATCAAACAGTAGGGCTGTTGTGTGCTGAATTTTATTCTGAAGGTATTCTTACCCTCCATAATCAAATGCAGCAAGGGTTACATGTTCATTTTTAAGCTACGCACAGTAGTTCTGCTTCTTTCCATGCAAACTATCTTTATTGATTTTATTGGCCTTTGTTCTTCTGCTCCCATGGAATGTTTAGCAGACTGCACCTCCCATAGTACAGACCCAGCCCCAATGCAATCACAGGACGCTCAAGACATAGTCTAGGAAGACAACGGTTTAATATGCAAGTAAATAAACAGACAGAAGAGTGACTGTTTATCTGTTACAGTGTCCTACTGGTTTGAAATAAAAGAAATGTATTTAAAGCTTGAGTCATCTTGCATGAGTACAAAACTCCCACATTTTTGCTAATTGCTATCTTTTAATTGATTATTTAATAATAATAATAATAATAATAATAATAATAATAATAATAATAATAATAATAATAATAATAACGCAGTGAAAATATCCAATTAAAATAACTGTTGTCTTCAAATGCACATCTGAGTATAATAGCCATTGTAATTTGTTAAAATATAAAGAACCTTGGTATATTTCTCCTGACTTGGAAATCTCCAAGAATACTTTCAAACAGCAGCAAACACTTACAAATAAACACAACAAGTGGTGTCAACAGCTTTGAATTACTGGTTTAGAAAACACAGCCAGCCTTTTATATACAGTACTGTACTATGGGAATGACACAGTTTAACCCTGCCCCTCCCATAATGCATCATATAGCCCTTAAGCTTTGAATGCTGCTTCCCTGCGACACAGAACCAAGTGACATCAGTGGTATGCAATCGCAAACCATCCATCATTTAGGATTATCTGTAATCTGTAACTGGCTGATCATTTGTTCTGAGGAGATGCTTGGTAAGGCCAGTCAACTGAAAAACACACATGCGTGAATCTTACTGCATATATACAGAACCATATTTAGGGGTTCAGTCTAGGTTTTAACTGATAAACAGCAAATAAAAAAAACACACCTGAAACAAACAAATAAATAAATAAAATGAAACCAGTGTTTACAGGCAGAACAGCAGAGACTGCAGCCTCTTTCGTCTTCAAATTCCCCCCTGTGGTTCATGGCGCAGTGGACTATGTTTTGTTGCAAGGTACATCTCACACTAATTCCCATCAGGGCTGTTTTTTTTACTTGAGCAGTTCTTAAGAAGAGTATCTTTGGGCAATACCAGAAAGAACTGGTCAAGAAAAAGCCCAGATGCACAGATCAATTTAAAAAAAGCATAAAACACGTCAAAGGGTACACATAGCAAAAAAAAGACGCCTTAGTTATTTCTCTCCTGTTCTGCAATCCCTGATGTCAAAGAGAAAATCCCTCTGTTCTGCACACAGACCTGTTTTAACAAGGAGCTTCAAAAGGTGTTCCTACTGAATCAGTGACAATGGGCTGATTGTAAAAGGAGGTGGAGGTGCTAGGAATGGTTCTGAATCACACCTCAGAATTATATTTAAGGTGGTATTAGAGTCTAGTTGGCTTGCTCATTAAATGATGGGTCCAGCTTTTTGTGACTCATACCTGCTAGGCCTGGAAAACAGAACTGGTTGGCTTGCTTGAAAAATAAATATATAATATTTGGTATTCAGTGAACCTGTTCAGCTTCTGTCATCATCTGCAATGTTCAAGAAGTTGCTTCAGAAGCACCACCTGCCCCAAGAAATAGTTAAGCCTTGAAATATTCAGCAATACAAAATTAAAATAAAAACTCAAGAAAACTAAAATTTAACCGCAGAAGAAATACATCGAAATGACCAATTGGGTGTCAAAATGCTACTCCCCAGCGGAATTGTATTATTGGATGTTCTTCCACTCATGTAAAGTTAGCTAATAAGATGGCGATTAGTAGTACAAACAACTCATTCTGAAGTGTAATTATGACGCGATGGTTGAAGTACCTTCTAATAACAAAGCTAGCTTGAATGCAGCTTTGTTAGGTCTGTCAGGTCAAGCACAGTGCTCCACTGGCTGTTTTCTAACATTAAGCTTTATTGAATGTTTGACTGCAGCATGTTTATGAAGCACTTTCCAACCTGCTATACAGTAGTGGTGTCAGCTGGGCTATTCATCTTGCCTAAAATTAACATCAAGCTTTCTAGGGAGGAGTACTCATTTTCAAGCAAGGCGGAGGAGGCATGCAGGGAAAGATATTACCATCTCAGTAATTTAGCCAGCAAGACTAGTCCCAGCTTTATATTAACACGTGTACTGATTAATCTAAAAAGCTATGCAAATCAATGGAAGATCTTTCATCATAAACATCTCAATTTAAATTAACCCTAAAGGTATTTCTGTTATTTTTAATTGTGAAAGTACAGCAAGAATACCTATTATTGTTAGTTCAAGAGTATCATATATATTTAATTTGTTGTATTTATTTATATGCAAAATCATTCCATTCTCCAGAACGATCACATTCCAGAATTATTTCACATTCTTGTGCATGTGAAATCCATCTTGCTGCTGCATTCTGATTTAGCACATGGCATTTCAGCAGATCGCTAAAAAGGCTACGGTTCAAAGGTCAATGCCATTAATCCGATGCGTTGCTTCTCAAAGCAATGAAAAGGCATGGCTTATTTAAACAAGGACGCATAAGGGATAATATTTACTGCCAAGCAGAGTTCTAAAGGTCCCAGGGAACATGTGCTAGAAAGGCCAAAGTGTCTGTAAATGTTGGCAGTGGATCTTCATTGCATGACTTTGAAAGTGCAGGATTAATACAATGCAGAAGAAACTGCTTGCCAATTGTACCAATTAATCCTTAACACTTAATGACCATTTCACTTTTGTTGTTGTTATTTTTATTTATTTATTTATTTTAAAGGTAAACGTCACAATGCTTTTTTTCCTGGCTCGTTAAAAGGCAAAAAAAAAAAACAAACAAACAAAACTATTTGTTATTGTTTTTCAAATGCTAAATAGTATTGAACGATATAGCCAACCCACTACAGATGGCAAAATGACCTAAAATAACTGTGCTTGTTATCAAACATAACAGTAGTTTAAGTCAAATGGAAACTTACAGCTGACAACATGGGTATTCATACTTTCTACATTAACAGTGGAAACACCTTCAGTGTTCATTTTAAATTAAATGTTTATTATGAATGTCTTTTTAATGAATTTGTATTGCTTACTAATTAACCCTGCTCATTTGCAAATAATCCCATTAATATAAATAGGTTTAGTGCAGTGTTGCTTTTATTACTGGTAGTGTTGATTGAATAATAATACTGCTACGTTTTGCTTTCGGACGAAATAAGTCAGCTGATCTACTGCATACCATGATACAACAACTCCCAGGATTGAATTTATTACAGTGAACTAAAGAGTAACTAGCAGTTTATAAATTCAAGTGGTAGAATGACAAAAATGTGAAATCAGATTTTTAGCATCCAGTATTCAAAGTAATTACTTCCTTGGTTATTACAGTAACAGTGCAGATTTTCAATACTGTACTGGCGGACTATTACACCCTCCAATGGCATGCTGTCCCGTCACAGAAACAAAAGATTAAAGCAAACGCGTATTGTCAATGTGCATTTAGAACAACTGACAGCCGAATGCATTGAGATTAATGCACGCCACTGCACCCGACATGCAGTTTAACATGAGTGGAAAGGGGCTGTAAACTGAAGCTTCAGCACTGATGCAAAAAGAGTGATCTGTGAATTGCAGTTGTATTGCTCATACTGTGCATACCCAGCTCCTGGTCTGAATATAATATACTTTCTCCCTCTTCTTGCAGTTCAAGAAAAGAACTAGCAATATTTCAAAAAAGCAATACATACAGTGTGCCATGTTGAGATCCAGCTCCATTATGCCTGAAAACCAATTACGTTTTAGCAGTTTGTACAAAATGGTGCAGATGGCTAATGCACTTGGTCATTTTTTTTGTTTTTTGTTTTTTTACAGTGTTCTCCTAGCATCTTCTGGAATGGATTCTGCATTTACCATGTTGTATTGTGGATCTACCTGTCTGGGCAGTTAAAATACAAATAGGAAAGACGGCTTTTCTCCAAGATGAATGGGGATAGATTGGTTAAACAACCACTCCTCTAGTGTTCACCTTTGAAGTTGGACATTTGAGGAAGCTATTGCAGATTCACCTTTCACGACTTCCCCATATATAACACACTAGTGCTTTACAGAAACCAAAATGCAGCACTGTCAAATAATATTAGCACAGTGTCATTACTCTTTGTACAGTGCAGTCTGTTAAGACCAGCGTACTGTATAACATTTTAAACACAGGCAGTGTGCTTTTAAATACAAGTGAACACTTGGCAATCCTCCCACCAACTGACACTCCATCCAAAAAGGAAAGGTGGATGTTACTCTGGTATGCTTCACACTAGACATGATGTTTCGAAGAGCACAGGGTTAGGATGGCCAACTGCTTTTCTCTGGCTTCTCTAACAATGGGTCATTGTTTTTCTTCCAACAGTGTGAAAATGAAACTGCAGCCACTGACAGTCTGCCTTCGATTTCTAAATGAAACCATTATTGCACGGATGATGCAATCATACCTCCAGCTTTCCATAAAGCAAGTGTGCCACTCCTGCACACACTTGTTGTGGTTGCATTGTGGGAGAAGATTATAAAGGCTTTGTATTACATAAGTGACAAATGTTTTAGTCAGAATTGGATATTTTTTTATTGTAATTTTAACCACCAAAAAATTACCTCCTGACAGATACATGAATAGGTTTCCAACACAGTTAAAAATCGCCCTGTTTCAATACCTGCACAAATCTGCATTCTTTAAAATCCCTGAATCCTGGATTTAAATAGAATGCTGCATGACAGAGTGGTTCTACCTCCCCTCCCCCACCTTATGCGCGTATTAAATAAATAAATAAATAAATAAATAAATACATTTTAAAAAAACTCAATACAGTTTACATTTAGAATGACAGTTTTGACTGCAGCAGAAATGAAGACATATAAAGCAGAATAGGTCATTTTACAGCACCAGGGAACACCCCTGGATTGCACCATTATTTCTAGGGGTAAAAAACAGTGCTACTTCAGTGCTGTAAAATTCTCTAAAACAAATCCAGCTTTTATTTCAAAATGCAGAGTTTAAAGTGAAAACAAGCTCCATCATCACAGGCCTGTCTCCCCATGCAGAGAAGCAAGGAAGACAAGAGAGCTTTTACTGGATCCAACCAACCTGCCCGACCTTCAGACAGGCCACAGGTTAAACGCTTTCAATCAGGTCAGCCTGCGTGCTCATACTTAGTACTCCCAATTAATGTGCCCTCCATCACTCGACAGCTCGGCTACACCAATCACTCCCGAGTGGACATGCAGTCGAATGGACTCGTCACCAGAATCCTGCGCAGAGGCAGGTACCACGAGTCACCCGCTCTCACCAGGATACACGCAGAGCAGAGGGAACTAACAACTGACAATTGCAAATGAATGGGTCTTTCCTGACTGACTGCCTTGCGCCAACTACAGCACTGACTGTAGAAACCAACTGAAATGGAAAATATGAGAAACACTGAACTTGTTTGAACACAGTTCCAGATTAATCTCAACAGAAGGAACCATGCATCATGCTTCATTCTAAACTAAAGTAATGAGAGCTGGGGGCAGCGAACACGACACCGTTCAACACATAGGAATTGTGTTACTTGGCAAGGGACTAAACGATTATACACCAAATGGAGACTAAGCTTCCAAATGAAACCACCTCAGGGAAACCTCCATCGGTACTATGTGTTTTAGAGAACTGCACACAAAAAAGGACTTAGTGCAACACAATCACCTCAGAAGAGAAAAACAGTGACACCCAAACCCCCCAAACAGACTGAGATGGCATGAGGAGTCAATCCTTTTGCAGCAGGGAGACACATCTTTTTATATATTACAAAATACAACTTGCATAACAGATTAAAATATGTGTGCAATGCCTGTAAATAACCTTAAGGATTTCTTTCCACCACTGCCACTGTGCCGCACATGACCTTTTACTAAACTACTGCATTCACCTCACCCGTGCAATGTAATGAAATGAATCCTGGAGTCGTCAGTGAGGATCACATTCTGCAGCACCTTTTCAACGCACTGCATACCAGTACACAGCCCAGGAATAAAGGGGACAAAATACACTAACACCATGGATTCTCACTCTAAATAATTCATTTTATAAGCCTCTTTCTTGCTCGCTAACCTTTCCAGCCCTACAGCATAATACCCATGCAAGGGTAATGGGAATTGGGGTGCAGCTGTTTTCTCTAGACCTCAGTGCAGTTCTCATCCATTCAGTAACAGCAGCAAGGTCCATTTGCAGTTTTTTTTTTTTTTTTTTTTGTGTAAACTTGAAATAACTTGCATTATTGTAAACACTGCATCTTAGAGGCCTTCCAGTCATTCCTCCCCAGCAAGTGCTATGAAGGCTAAGCAACCCCACAGCTGCAGGCTTAGTGGAAAACCAGAATCAGAAAAATACAGTATAGTAACATCTGATTAATGTATGCTGAGGAATCTTACAACATCTGTTTAATATTTTCAACACACATCTCTGTTTTCACAATTATATTGATACTGCTTTAATCATACTTTCTACATTGCATCAGGACTGATGATATGATTTGGTTCATTTGTTTCACATGCACCATTTTAAAAATGACCGCAAATACAACCTTAGTTCTTTGTTCCTTAAAAACAAATCTGTTTTAGTCGCATGTGATCACCAGCATGTGATTGCCATGTCATGCTTGATACACAGCCCTTTTTTAAAATTAACCTGTTCATCCATTTTCTTTATTAGTCAATATGACTGATTACTGAACACTAAATAACAACACATGTTAAATTTAAAGTAGAATATGGAAACACTTATTTAGAACGGGTACTCTCACCATAGCAACCTCACTGTTTGCTATTCTGGTTTTACAAGGAGGATTACACACTTAAAACCAGGTACACAGGACTGCCAAATAAGGCGTTTAAGATTAGCTCCTTCTTAACTGACACAAACAAGAAAATCAATAATCCTCTAGCCTGCTGCTACAGAAACAGCAGAGCGTCAGCAATGACTGAACTGGCAGAGCTAGCACTGCGAGGCTTCGGCCTGCACGCAAAACCTCAACCTCTGAACTGCACACCAACACACCATCACAGCTAGTGATTATCAGCAACCAAATATCGTCCATACCACCTTCAAACACGCATTTTCTTTGTAATCACACGGCACTTAGATAGCCCATCATCAAAATAATACTAATACAGAAATGACATTTCATCGCAGTGTCTGTCAGGCCTTGCTAAGTGATTTTCAGTTGCAGGTGACAGTTTTGTTTTAATACACCATTTCAAACTCATTTCTGTTTTGCTTGCTATAAAACCTGTTAATTCACAGATTTCCATTCCAGAATTTGATTATGGTTTAAGACCACGTCATATCAGTTTGCTAGCCTGCATTCAATCTGACAAGTAAACAAATCAATTACAAAGGTAGGCAGTAACGTACTTCAAGGTCCAAGGCTTGATACCGATCTTGTGCACTGGAATATGCGAGTTACATTTAGCTATCTGACTTGAGGGCATCCAATCACAAGGCAAGGAGCTTGTGAAATAAATTGACAGACTCCAGCTACAGCCAATCAAACAATCACTGTGACAAGCAGACAGGATACAAGTGTGTCATAACAATTCAGGCTATTTTTAAAACCCCAAAAAGTCAACCAATGTCAACCTGAAGCGCTGGAAAGTTTATCAGGAGGTACAGGACGTCATTTCTTCACCTTTTGAGACGCTTTTGAGAAGCATAATTCCAGATGAATCATTTTGATCAGCTTAAGTGTCGGCAGAGCCAAAGAATGTCACAGGCTGTACTTGAATTGATGATGACTGAGCTTGCCTTATATTCCTCTTCTAATTTAACCTCTAAATCCTGCACATGTTTACCTAGAAGATGCATATTTGAATGCAAGGCAGTGACCTCCAGTGCTCAGCTCAACCGGGATTATTTATGGTGCCATTATCCAAGAAGCCCCACCAGCAAGGGCCACCAGCCCACTCACTAGATTTCAACATTCTCAGCATACCACTTGCAATCTGCTCTGATCAAGGAGAATGGGCCAGCTGCCAGCCCTACAGTCTGCTCTGTGCAGTCTGACTCTACCCATGTGACTCAGGGCTACACTGCACATTTTTTCATTTAATCCAGTTAACCTCAGCAAAACAAAACAACAAAAAAAAAAACGGCTGGAGCCTAAAGCCGGCTTTAAGTTATTATGGAAAGCTCCTATATTTGTTTATTTTTTTCACAAAAAAAATAAATAAATACCTAAATGTATATTTATGTCTAGCAGTGCAAACCAAAAGGCCCTGTTCACAAGGACTGTTTTAAGGAAGCTTTTTTAAAGAGTGTTTATGAACATTCTATTAAGTTAAGCAGTGCTTTGAAAATGAGCAAATAAGCCACCCCTACAACAGTTCAAAAGGGTTTCCTGTAGACGTGCTTTAATCAAAACGGTCTTTAAAAACAGTCTTAAAGCTCTGTGACTACGGCCCTGTGGCTGTAAACAAGGTTTAACAGAAGAGTTCGAAATCAGCTCATTTTTTTTTTACAACCTTACACATTTACTGTTTTTAAGTGTCTTGATGTGCTACTATCTGGATAATTTAATTGCCTTTTAAAACTAGATTTGATGAATAGGTCACTTGCTCTGCTTGCAGCGTTCACTCAGCTCTTAAACTTAATAACACTGACAACCCTAATGGCCACGGAAGCCTTGCAGCTGGATGATGCTCAGCGATTGGCGAGCCCCTTCTGTCTCTAATGGCTAGGCAATCTTCAGTTGCCAGTGGGTCTGCTGAGTAACTTATGTTCCTGTGATATCAGGCCCAGCTATGTGGAGAGGCTTCAACAGAACTCTGTACTTAGTCATCAATAAGCGATCATTACTAAAGAGTCGTTTGAAAGGCTTGCTCTCATAAATCTCACTATTCCATTCTTAGGAGCCTGTACTTGTAGGTATCATGTGTTTCTTTCTGATTTCTAGGGTCCTCATTAACAAATATGGGGACCCTTCTCTGCTAATTGTGGTCGCCCGGGACACACTACATGGTGATTTTGCAGACGTTTTGGATTCCATCTGAAAGGAATGTAACCATGAGGACCCTCGGGCTGTGCCGGCCCCGGTTTACTCCTTACTGAAACGACACACATTTAATCTTCCTCCTTACGCGAACGTTGTTTTTGTTCAGCAAGGCTGTTTTTGTATTGTCCTTCGGAATGACGACACTTTAAACAAGGATGATCCCTGTGGTTTACACACCACATACAAACAAAATTGTTTTAAACCATTAGAGATTTCAACAGGATTTTAAATCAGTCATTTTTACTTCAAAAAAACTGGTTTAAAATGATTAATGGCATGTTACTCAAATTATAACACATGGCTGTTTAACATGTACAACACTAAAGCCTTTTTATTTGCCAGAGGCTTATTCCTTAATATGCACAAGTGCACACTTCTCTGTCTGTAACAAAGTTCTCCACCCTAGTAAGATATTTATCAACAGAAACAAACGCATACAAATTCAAAACATGGGATTAGTCACCACTGCCCCAGTGACCTGATTTGAATAGTTGAACAGCCCGACGTTCAGTAATGGCCATGCTACAAGCCATTTATTCAAGCTTCTATTTTACACAGAATTGCAGTGTGATTTGTAAAGGATTGCAGAACACTCACTGGTCGTGTTGCCTTGCATCTGGATAATACATTTGGAGTCACTGGCCATCTCTCTGGAGTTGAAGGGTCGCACCCTCACTGCTACTTTCACTGAAGCCCCGGACATCTTGCTGTGTCTGTCCTACTTCACTTTACAATTCCGCTCTCGAGTTTCCTAGAAGACAAAATGAATGCATCAATAAAAAGACGGCGCTGCAGTATCGTCAAACAAAATTATCAAAAAAAAAAGAAAAGATAAAGAATACAAGAATCTGAACCAAGTCTCTCACTTCCACAAGGCTCCACAGCCATTATGAGACACACTGACTGCAGTATGTTGAAGGACTGTCAACAACAGGCAGAAAAACAAATCTGACGTTACCTTTGCTTTGCACTGTGCTTTTTGGCTTCTAACAAACAGTAGATTTCCATGCTGGAGGAACATGCCGAGTGACTATATTGGGTGAGGCGGCACCATAGAAAATGAGAAAAAAAATTACTGTACTGCCTGTGTAAATATTGTATCGAATACAGTGCATGAGGTCACATTTTGGGTCAATACCAAATTGTGATTAATCCTTTTATCATCTTAATACTGTACGTGGTGAAGTTTGTCTACAAGGACTCTTGTCAACTTCCTGGCTTGTCCAACTGAAATTCATCATTACCTTAGAGAGTATTTATTGTTTTACATTTTGGACTCCTTTGAGAATTATACAATAGCGAACCATTTGTTCATGTCACCGTTTTCCTGAAAGCAGTTTGGAGAAAAAAAAAAAACATCCTAATGCATGCATAAATTATGGTAATAAGACAGCCACTGCACAGCAGTTTGATCCATTCCAGGTTTTACTGGGAGCTTACTAAGACCCCTTAGTTACCTATACACTGTGGCTAATCAAGCTCATATTGAAATTGTGAATGGGTGACATTGCTATGCAATAGGCATCTTATTCTCACCCCTGAACTCATTGGATTATTATCTATTAAGTCATACAAATCACAATTAAGATTTAAGGAGTGCTATGCATCAGGGATGGAGGCAAGACTCCCATTGCATAGCAGCTGGATCCATTCCTGGTTTTACAACGACTTCATCAAGACACTGGGGCTAATCAAGCTCACCGCAAATCCTTGAACAGGTGAAACTGGTCTGCAATAAGAGTCTTATTCCCATCCCTGTTTAACATGTTGTACCAGTATATACTGTAGGTCGGTGAAAATCATCGAATTAGAGAGGCACCGAAGTTGGCCTATTCGTTTTCATGCTCTGTCTACTGTGTCTCTAGCCATGCATTTTAGACAGAGATGCCATCAGTGTGGAGAGAGCCTCCAAACACCTTGGTTTTCAGACCCTTGGGAATCTTTGTGGGACTGGTTAGGTCAGCAAAGAAATCGACACTGAAGGGCAAATGGTAAACTTTGGGAAGCTGATGGCAAATGAAGGCACATTGCAGTGCAGAGTTTCTCTAGGAAGTTATTATCGCTGTTCATTTTAATTTCACACACAAGTCCCTCAAGTTGCAGTTCATTAAGCTATGCTGCCAATAAACCATAACCGCAATACCCTTTCCGTTTTCATCTGGATAATGACCCTGTTCATTTCACAAGAAATGCCGGTTAGTTTTACACACTTAAATTTGCTGCACCGGCTCATGCATTTATTAATGAATTAATGCATACACACTATAACAGTCAAAAGTCTTGTCAGTGCTTGCTTTATTTATAAATACTGTGTTAGAAAAATATATATTGTTTTTAATCCAGGCAGGTAATGCATACGGAATGTTTTGATCTATGTCCTTATCGCAACATGGCTGCCATAACGTTACTGCAGTGTGATATGATTACAGCCTAGTCTAAATATAGTTTAACCAATTGGGCAAAACAGGTTGTTTATATGATTTCTGCAGTTACTATATTATAGTGCAAATACGACCACTTTCCGTTTCCTTTCTTCCCTGGAAATACGTACAAGGGAAATACAATTTTAACTTTTTTTATTATTATTAGTAGTAGTCGTAAGAGAGAAATTACCACTATCAGTTATTAACCATTATGTGAAAAAAATAATAAATAAACAAACACCAGACGGTATATATGTGGCCAATATTTAAATAAATAAATAAATAAGCCAATCTAAAAACATAACACAATTCCTGATTGCATCAAAGTTGTTACTTAACACGGTTAACAGGATAACTATCTGGTTTAAAACTTTCAAATCAGTTGTTTTCATTGCGATCGGGCACGGTGGTACACGCCCAGGTTGTTCTGCATTGCACAGATTGGCCTGGCACAAAACACTGAAGCAAAATTACACAAAAGCACAAAAAACGCTACATTTGCACATCTCTTTTAAATCTATACACCTATCGGCAGCATGTTGACAACGACGCATCCTATTGTTAAAATGTGTCTTTATTAAGACAGTCTATTATTAAAACTGGTTTCGTTATTATTATTATTATTTGTTTCTTTACAGTATCTTGGTCTCCCACAGATCATAAGTCAGAATGATCGCATAGCGATTATGAAAACAATTTACAACACGACATATTTTATTTAAAATGCGGCTTACATTGATAAGATATCTTTTGATTTACGTTTTTTTACGTTTATTTCAGGTTATTTGCTAATCCCACCAATTTGAATACCGTATTGTTATTCCCTATTTTAAATACTTTGGATATTTAAAAAAAAATAATTCACTAGCAATTACTATCCTTGGCGCACAGATAGGTCACACCTTGCATACTGTAAGAGAGTCAGCCACAAAATACAATACCAAAAATATATATATAACATGCACAATATTACATACGGTAAAATCGTGCAATGCAAGATAAATAGAGATGATTGTGTTCTTACCTAGAGCGATCCTCCTGCAGGATCCTGAAACAGCAAAGACTAGTGAAGAGAAAGCTGCTAGCATAACGTCACTCAGCTCCGTGCAAACTGCTGCTCGGGAAGTCGACACTTCTTCTATTGTGAGAAATATCCGTTATAAACCGACTTCATTCTCCTCCAAAACGGCTTCGACTGCAGTCGGTGCGCGTCTGAAGCTCTAAACCTAACTACGGCAATCTAATACTAAAGCAGAAAAAAAGTACAGCGGAGAGAAGGAGGAAGAAAAACGCCCGCGATAAATATACTCTGTTTCTCCTCTGCGGCGCCGAAAGAACTGAAGTGCCTGGCTTCGCTCAAGCATTACGTCATCTCGCCCCTCAGCATTTTGATAGTCAGCCGCCCAAGCCAACGGAAATGCTCCGTCCGTGGAGTGAAACGGCAGGGAGCCAATGGAAATTCACAGGGGAAAGAGGGGGAGGGGTCGGTGTTTGGCAGTGACGTAGCTCTGCAGGAGTTCTGCTTTCTTGTTAATGACCGTCACCGCCGCGTTCCAGGGCGCTACACAGCGCCCCCTGGCTGCAATGTGTGGGAACTCCGCCTTGATCGGCGTTTCCAGCAGATGGCTTTTGAAAGCACTGAAGCTGCCTCTGCATAAGAGGAGACTGAGCCCAGTGTGTGAAGAGAATGCAAAGTGGTGTCTGGAATAATCCATCAGGATTGTTTTCAGACTTAACAGTTCTGAGTCAGCTTCTAGCTTTGCCTGGATTTATCTAAGTTAAATACAATGTGCAGACAGTACATTAATAACGTCTACTAATATGATCCATATGAAAAAAATGGGCTCTATATGAAATAATGTATATCCATGAACATTACAAATACCGTGATGTATTTAGACCATCGTGTGATTGTTAAATGCCCTACAAAACAGAGTATAGAAATTAAAAAGTAACGGGAAGTTTGCATTAGTTTGATAAGATCGTGCCAAATTTTGCCCCCGTATAAAAGTATATTAATAACAAACGTTATTAATACGCGTCAAAACAGCAATTTGGTGTCTGTATTTGTGATTTAATTATGAGATAGCTAGATAGATAGTAATTAAACCATATTTCATGTTAGTTTTTGTTTGTTTGTTTGTTTTACTGGAAAGGTTATGTATTTAATCACACGCAGATCAATGTAAAGCATCCAGAGATGTAAACAACAAAAGATAATGAAAATTATCAAGATTATGATTAAATACCAAGCACAAATATATTTGGGGTTTTACACTCTGAATCGCGAAACGAAATCGTCACGTGGCTCAAAATTTGCTGTGACGCCGGAGCATAAACTAATTAAAACAAACACAAAAACCCATCTGCCATAACTGATCTCATAATTATATGCATTTCCCTTAAATACATTTTTAAAAAAAGATAACAATAACATTGAGCCAAATCAGATATGACGTCACGAGCGTTACGGTCTTAATTCTGGATTCCGTGCTTGCTGCATCGATTCTTCTTTACATTGCAGCTGTATGTATACCAAGGTTTCCAATTCCCTGATACTGTAGCCATGTAAAACACGTACTTGCTTGTTATATAAGATACAAATCGATCAGCCAAACAAGAACAATTGTTACCACTGGGGGGGGGGGGGTACTGAAAGGTGGTATTCGCCCCTGTGGAGTTTACTGAGGCGTGAATTAATCAAATAAATTCTCACAGCATGACATCACAGAAATGTGTAATACAAGAGACAATGCTTAACATCCATGACATAAATACTGTAATAGGATGAGAAGTGGAACAGCTCTTCAGTACTGTACAAGCATTGCTTCTCCAGATGGGGCAAGTTCCTGCATGCATCCTGTTATGATATCATCAAATGTTACAAGAGATGTGGACTACACATGCTCCAGGCAGTATATTACTAGAGATGAGGATTATACACCTGCTCAAACACCCACTAAAAGGCTGCATGATTAATCTATTACATTTTGCTAATAGCAACTGCGGTAACTGCATTGCCATTCCCTCCTCCTCAAAACCACAGGTCTTTTGATTTACTTGTAATTGACCTTGATGTTGCTCTTTTCCATTGGTGGTGGTGCTCATGACGGTCGTGTTTCACTGTGCAGTACAGCCCCTTCGGTCACGACTTTAAATCGGTTTGTGTGAACTCTAAAGGACTGGAGAAGCTGTCCTGCCAAAAACATGTTGCTGATGTTAAAGATATAAAGAAAAAGAGGTCATCGTTTGAGAATTCCCTGCAGTCTATCTGAATTAAGTATTAAGCTCTGCCACTGTTTAGATCATTAAAATACACGTAGATACCATTGTGTGTGACGGAGCAGCTGCCACGGTTTGCTGCTGATATTCCTACTTGATTGAATCAATAATAAACGAAACCTCATTTCACAGCTTAGTCTATAGACCCAGCACAAACAAGCAGCTATTCACCAATACATTTTTATGTTACCCTTGACCTGTGCCATGCCCAGTTTGTCAGCAGGTAACCCACAACCCTATGACATCTCCATCCCAGGATTCAAAGCACTGAGCTACTCACCCCCTTGACCTTATGTTACTTCTCTGCCCCTGCAGTCAATCAAAAAAAAGAAAATACCCTTGAGGCTGGACCTTCTGTATATTGCTAAAATATATTATCCCCAAACAAGCGATACTATGTGTGATACAATTTGTTACAATCTATATTGTGTTACCAGCTGATCTTCAAAAAAAAACAAGGTCTACATTCTCATGTCTAGTAGCACAACAGAATGGTATATAATACCAAGATTTGATCTCTTGCCATTGTGGCTGTCACCAGTAATATATGCAGCTAGATGGTGTGATTTACTAAACAGTATTACAGTATCCAAGGAGCTCTGTTGAGCGATAAAGCTAGGATTGAGGTCTATTGAGGTTAAACTATACAAACAAGTGCTAATCCCTTCCCAACCCCGGTCCTGGTTTTCATTCCAACTGCGCTCTCATTAACTTAAACTATTTGCTTCATTTTAGGTTTAATTGTTCTCAGCTCTTATAGTTCAGTTAAGGGTTTAGTAATTGAGAGCTCAGCTGGAATGAAAACCAGAAGACACTGGGGTCCGGAGGAGCAGGTTTGGGAAGCCCTGCCTTAATCTAAGTATTCAGTTGGATGGATGCGTGTCAAACAACAAGATATTATTTAAGGCGCAACAGGGATAAGAATGTGGCATGCATTGATGCTTTTTGACATTGCGTTGTTTGGTCTAATGGCTATCCCTTTTATTTAACTTTCGCTGTGCTATGAATCACACAGTAATTGAATGCCCTAAATTAATCAATTTTAAAAACTTTCCTTGAGGTAAATGCTTGTAAAAATCGGTTTACATACATGGCTATCCAGGGAAAGAGTTACCTGAGGCCCTGTGGACATCAGTGGAATAAGATTTAAAAAATAGGCCGGTTAGTAGGTCATAAATCCAAACAAAAAAACACATGTAGGCGCAATCACAAGGAAAGAGAAGGGCTTATTTTACCATACATTCACTAAAACGAATGCTTACAGTTTGTAATAAAGCATTGAAAAGTAGTGTATTTATGTACTTGGTATTTTGTGATCAATCCACAATAATAGAATTATACAGTTTTCAAAATACCTCC
Source organism: Polyodon spathula (assembly GCF_017654505.1). Lineage (NCBI taxonomy): Eukaryota > Metazoa > Chordata > Actinopteri > Acipenseriformes > Polyodontidae > Polyodon > Polyodon spathula. The sequence continues at coordinate 6,552,890 of NC_054549.1, read as the reverse complement.
TTTGTGTGCTAGAATAATTCAATTTCAGTGTACCATACAATTGATAAACAGCTTCATCAAAATGCTTGTCTGGATATATTAATACGTTTTATTTGCATAAAGAGTTTTCAAAACAGGTGATATTTTCAATCAGAGTTTTATTTCTGGCCTGGGTTTAAAAGAAATGTTTCTTCCCACATCTCTGCAGGGTGAACATACTTTTAGGCTTTTCTAGCAACAATGTAAATTCCACCATATATAGTATATTCAAACAGCCTTTGGTACTTGAACTGAACTGAACAAAACATGCAGGGATCTTTTATTAAATCTTCTTGACTACTACATTCACCTCTGCCACAGAGCCAAAGCAATGCATATTGATTCATGTGCATCTCACCATAGGACTCAGGAATGTCTTCTGATGTAAACATACACCAAAACATATTGCTTTCATTTGTAAAAAGAGTAGCCCTTCCCAGCTGCATTTAGCAAACCCTGCTTTACACAAGTTGGTATCCTTAAATTTGTTTTATGCTTTAATGCATATGTAGAATACATGTTTGAAATATCTACTTGCAGCACATGTGTGTGTCATTGGATGTCACCTAAATAAACTGCACAAAGTTTAAATTTCGAGATACATTTGAGTAACTTTATTGTTCTGCAGGGTATAGTGCTGTTAAGGAGAAAAGGCATGGTTTGATATTTAGATTTGCAGTGCCAGCCCTACTCCTCCACCTGTAATAAAGGTCACTGAAACACTCCTTGCTGTGTCTGAATGTGCATCACCGTTTATTAGAAGTTGAAATCTGCGATCATAGAACAGTCTGTTGCAAATGACAATTTCTGTACAGCTGTATCTTTACAACACTATGATTACAAGTATTTGTTTTCCATAGTAAACAAGGGGCAGTGTTTAAAAAATAATAATAGAAATACAACTTCAGAAGTCAGATATATATCCAATTGAATGCACTGTCCTGTTTTTCTTCAACCGTGAAACATACTGTATAGCCCACTGAACAAAACATCACTTCTAAAACCCATTGTCCCCAAACAGGCCATACTGATGCCTTGGATACAAAGTGAGACACACTTGATTAGTTATTCAATGCAATTAAAAAAAAACCAAATACTTACCATAAAAAAGTTTGTTCAATTTGATTATTGTTCCTTTTTTGATCTAAACATAATTATTTTCATCTAGCAATAATTTTCATAAAAGATAAATCAGCAAGTTAATTTCAAAGGTCTACTCAAAGAATTGAAAGTTAGAGGACATTATAGGAGTAGATTCTCCCCCCATCTTCACCAAGTACAGTAAGTTATGCACACTTCAAGTTGTGCGGCACTGACCATGTTACAATGTATACATATGCTCTTATTTCTGCTTTCATAATATAGGGACTTGTTGTTCACTTTGGTTTAAATAATACTACGGCAGTGCAATAAATAAAAGGCTGCAGGGCTAGCATCATACAGGGTAGACAACCCCCTTTGGGAAAGAAAACTAACTTCTGCAGACTTACTGTAAAAACACAAGTGATTGTAAAGCTTGCTGTTTGCTGTCCACATCAATTTCATATGACAACAGGTCTTAAGTGTGAAACCTCAAATAGGTGAAAAGTACCTGTTAAATTCATACATTTGCAGGCAGCACCTTTGTATATTTGTATTAAAGTATAAATATATACATATACAGAAAGACGTGAACAAAATCGTTTAAAAGTCTGCACTTTATTCTTTATTACGTTCAGTACTATAGGCTATAAAAGCCTTAGTCCAAAGAAAAACAAATTAAAAAAAAAAAAAAAAAAAAAGAGAAAGAAACAACCAATCCGTCAGCTCTCGTTCCTGGACATCAGCTGGTAATCACTTCCCTTAATTATTATCAGCAGCGAAGGCTTCATTGTGAATAGCGGCCAGCATTTAGCTTATCCCTCATCCATGCTTGAATTCTTTCTTTCAACTCCGGAACTGCCATTTAAAAAGAAAAAAAGACGATTTCAATATTAACCTACATCTCATAACAATTTAAACATAACTTACTTGACTACATTTAAAAGCAATCAGTGAACATACTTGACAGGATAATGTGTACTTGAAGTTATGGTTTTGATTTAGTCTTACTGAAGACCAAGTTTACTATCAGAACGAGAAGCTACTGTATGTTGGAACAACACAACAGAATATAACTTTAAATCATGATCCCACGCCAGTAACATTCCTGCCCCTTATGTCAGCATTGGCTCAGAAATTAATAGCAAAAACAGGCTTGGCACTGCAGGATAACCCTCCATTTGGAACCCCAAACGTACTGTATCAGTGTTATTAATATACCTCTGCTTCATATGTAATACAGGTATCTTTACCTGCTTTTTCATGGGAGCCAATATTTTGGTTGACCAGCCCTTACATAAGATTGCCTATCCAGCTTGGAAAGAGTGAATTTACAATGCTCGTCAAACAAACTTCTGCAGATTTAAATAATCTACTAATCCCCCTGCTCAGCGTTTAACAAACTGTCTACAAAACCCATCCCCTACGTGATTCCAGCATGTTCTCAGTAAGATTCTGGCGGCTGAATGGGTCCGTGGGCGAGTTCAACAAGTGCCGCAAGATTATGGAGCGGTCCATAATGTTTCCAGAGGGTAGTCGGACAGGGTCGCTCATCAGAGTATCCATCAGGGGATCTGTCAAACAGGAACGCATTGACGTTTACTTAACAGCATGTTCAAGCTTACTAAATGGCACCCAAACATATAGATGCATTACATATATTCAATAGCTGCTAATGCATTTTCCAATCTTCTGGGCTTTGACAGTCGGCTTTAAACAAAGAACAAAAAAAGGCAAGTCTTGTCTGCAGGGAGTCTGTTTCTTGAACTTGACTTTAAAAGACATAATCTGTTTTTATTCTTTGACAGTCCTGATCAGACCTCCAGCATTGCTAAAATCTTTGACCTTTGAGGGAGCAGTTTGTGTATTTGACACTAAGACTATCAATTTATTACACAGATCTCGCATTGACTTGTACATTGTATTGTACAGCACTGTATAAAACATCATAGGAATGTGTTTTTTTTTATTGAATATATGATGGTTTAAATGATAAATGTCATTTAAAATGACAGATGTTTACTGTATCCTTTTCTGAAACTTGCCTTTAAATTCATCCGGTGCATCGCTGTAGTCAATTTCGGATTGAGAATTCCTGGCCACAATCTCTTCAACCTTTTCAGACAGTAGCTTAAATTTTTCTATTGCTATTGTTGACTTGATCCCAGCTTTCGTCATTTTGGAAATTACTTCCTCAAAGAGTTCTCGGCTATAGGACCGCTGAAAACGAAAAAAAAAATTAAGTTCTCATCTATAAACAAACAAATTGCTCACAAGTAAAAAGCATTTGCAATATACTAAAGAATAACCATTAACTGCTAGTCAATGAGAACCTAATGTCAATTTTTGTATACTGTACATACCTTTTAGACAATAAGGGTAAAGCAATCATGGCAATAAATTCTGTTGTATAATCTCATCTGTTGCAGTCTTTATTACCTTAATAATTTTAAAAAAGAACGACTTGCAGCAAAATGAGCAATGTGCAGTTCAATAGGAGTGGTGTTCCTGGGAACTGGCCAGATCAGCACTGCAATGCTGAAGACTGCAACATTTGGGAACAGAAACGTTGCAGGAGGCTCAGCCTTACTGGAGTACAGACTTAAATTTCCCAATGCACAAGAAAACATCTTCAGGTAGAATAACTATACTGCTAGCACTTGCTCCAACTAGCCAGACAGATGCATGACCTGCATTGCAATAAACATTAACAACTACTACTGTTGTGGCTACACTGTCTGAAAAAACAGTCAGATCCAGTTTGAAAAGAACAAGAAGGCCATGTTACATTGTCCAGAAAGAAATGAAGAAATATAATTTAATTTAAAAGAATATCCAAAAGGAGAAAAAAAAATTAAAAAAAAAAATCACAAAAGGCAATTTTCACCTCTCAATATACTTTTCCAAAAGCATTGTCCTTGCTCTGCATTTTTGAAGCAATAGACCCACCTGATCATCAGCAATAGCCTTAGCAAACCTTGCACAGTCTAACTGAAGGTAAATATCAGTTAGCTGATCCAGCAGCTTCTTTGGCTCAAAACCATACTTCTCGGGATTCTCAACTTTCAGGTCACGGCACTTGGGGCCACACAGCTGCTGAAGGTTAAAGTTCAGCATGGCAGCTAAACGTGGGCCAAGCTCCTTTATACAATAAAAAAAAAAAAAAAAAACATTAACAAGGGTTCTGTCAATTCAAGTGCACTTCACAAACTTTTGATTCAAAACAAAATTAAAAGCCATTTTTATTTACTGTGCATGATTATTTTACCCCCAATTTTCTCCCACAACTCCCCACACAACTCAGGATATCAAAGGTTCAGTGGGCGTCCTCCGATCCCACGACCAAGCCAGCTTCCTCTTTCACACCCAGGAACTTGAGAGCGGATGTCAGCGAGCTACTGGCCTCTGGGAAGACAAAGGCTAGCCCTACAGGTGTCCACTCTGAGCTCACTCAGCTCCTGGCCAGCAGATAATGTTTTTTTTTTTTTTAAAGAAAATGTTTATTTCATCAAGAGTCTTTGTATGTAACCCAAAGCCTTTGCAAAACAGTACAATTCTGCTGCATGCTACAAAAGAGTCTAGGATTGTAGAGACAGTGGGGTTTGACTTACAGGTCTGAGGAAAGGTTTCTGAACCTGCTTGGTGAGAATATGAAACATGTCAACCGTTTCCGTTGCGAGAGCGAGGTACGAACGAG